>NW_028165618.1:0-28129 GCF_964263955.1 Coregonus lavaretus | reverse complement strand
ATTCCGTCTCTCACAGTTGAAGTGTACCTATGATAAAAATTACAGACCTCTACATGCTTTGTAAGTAGGAAAACCTGCAAAATCGGCAGTGTATCAAATACTTGTTCTCCCCACTATATATTTATAAAAAAAATTTTTTACCCCATTTCCTCCCCAATTTCGTGATATCCAATTGGTAGTTACAGTCTTGTCCCATCGCTGCACTGCTTATTGACACACTGCTCGCTTAACCCAGAAGCCAGCCGCACCAATGTGTCGGAGGATCCAAGGTCAGCTTGCAGGCGCCCGGCCCGCCACAAGGAGTCACTAGAGTGCGAAGGTACGAGGACATCCCGTCCGGCCAAACCCTCCCCTAACCCGGACGACGCTGGGCCAATTGTGCGCCGCCTCATGGGTCTCCCGATCACAGCCGGCTGTGACACAGCCTGGGATCGAACCCGGGTCTGTAGTGATGCCTCATGGGTCTCCCGATCACAGCCGGCTGTGACACAGCCTGGGATCGAACCCGGGTCTGTAGTGACGCCTCAAGCACTGCGATGCAGTGCCATGGAACGCTGCGCAACTCGGGAGACACCTGACATGCTACATTACGCGTTAACTTGATGTATTTAGCTAGCTACAGTATTGTTCCCCTTTAATCTGTGGTATCATAGCTAGCCTGGCTCGCTAGCGTTATCAAATAATGTTGTATAACCAGAGATAGCTACTAGCTTATACCAGGTATTTTGTATACATCTGGCCCTTCATTGGACACTGTGTTAACAAACCTCCAAACGAGCTTCAAATCCTTCAGTAGCCTCCAACTGCTCTTAAACACTAGTAAAACTAAATGCATGCTTTTCAATCGAACGCTGCTGGCACCCGCCCACCCGACTAGAATCACCACTCTCGACGGGTCTGACCTAGAGTATGTGGACAACTACAAATACCTAGGTGTCTGGTTAGACTGTAAACTCAACTTCCAGACTCACATAAAGAATCTCCAATCCAAAGTTAAATCTAGAATCGTCTTCCTATTTCGCAATAAAGCCTCCTTCACTCATGCTGCCAAACATGCCCTCGTAAAACTGACTATCCTACCGATCCTTGACTTCGGCGATGTAATTTACAAAATAGCCTCCAACACTCTACTCAGCAAATTGGATGTAGTCTATCACAGTGCCATCCGTTTTGTCTCCAAAGCCCCATACACTACCCACCACTGTGACCTGTACGCTCTTGTTGGCTGGTCCTCACTACATGTTCGTCGTCAAACCCACTGGCTCCAGGCCATCTATAAATCACTGCTAGGCAAATCCCCGCCTTATCTTAGCTCATTGGTCACCATAGCAGCACCCACCCGTAGTCTGCGCTCCAGCAGGTATATCTCACTGGTCATCCCCAAAGCCAACACCTCCTTTGGCCGCCATTCCTTCCAGTTCTCTGCTGCCAATGACTGGAACGAATTGCAAAAATCTCTGAAGCTGGAGACTCTTATCTCCCTCAATAACTTTAAGCATCAGTTGTCAGAGCACCTTACCGATCACTGCACCTGTACACAGCCCATCCGAAATTAGCCCACCCAACTACCTCATCCCTATATTGTTATTTATTTTGCTCTTTTGCACCCCAGTATCTCTATTTGCACATAATCTCTTGCACATCTAGCATTCCAGTGTTAATACTATTGTAATTATTCTGCACTATAGCCTATTTATTGCCTTACCTCCATAACTTGCTACATTTGCACACACTGTATATATATTTTCTGTTGTATTTCTGACTTTATGTTTTTTTTTTACCCCATATGTAACTCTGTTGTTTTTATTGCACTACTTTGCTTTATCTTGGCCAGGTCGCAGTTGTAAATGAGAACCTGTTCTCAACTGGCTTACCTGGTTAAATAAAGGTGAAATAAAAAATAAATAAAAATAAATAAATAAATAAAAGGTATCTACCTAGCTAACATACTCACCAACGCCAGTGGTTTGACGGTTAGCAGGCAGCAGAAGTCACCTTGTCGGATGTAATCCATTCCTGGTTATATTGTTGAAATGCATTGGAAAGTTTGCACTTTATGGAAGTCCATTTTCACTCATTTCTTGCAGAGCGAAATGTGTGTGTTGCACCCATATGCAGACCACAACGTGTTGTCTCTGGGCAATTGTGCATCAATGTCAGAGTTCAATTAAGCTGGCCCGGGTTGAACTGGTCTATGAGGGCGGAGCCGGTGTGGGAGGAGCGCTCTGCTCAAATCAAACAGCACCTCTTGGTTATGTTATCAACCAGGCAACATGATCCATCGTTCAGAAACATACAACATCTCTTTTCCACCAATATATATGTTAGAATTTTCAAAATAGTTTTAATTAGGAAGGCAGATTTTATCAAAAGCAACCACTTTGCATGTGAAAACACAGAATCCTACTAATTACTCCACCTACTTCACTTTTGTTTTAAGCCGACTTCGCCATCGGCCAGAACGGGAGGCAGCCCGGTTCCAAAACGAATGCAATCACTTTTCACCCGGTGCAAACTACGGCTACCCGGGAGGTGCAAACTACGGCTACCCGGGAGGTGCAAACTACGGCTACCCGGGAGGTGCAAACTACGGCTACCCGGGAGGGGCAAACTACGGCTACCCGGGAGGTGCAAACTACGGCTACCCGGGAGGTGCAAACTACGGCTACCTGGGAGGTGCAAACTACGGCTACCCGGGAGGTGCAAACTACGGCTACCTGGGAGGTGCAAACTACGGCTACCCGGGAGGTGCAAACTACGGCTACCTGGGAGGTGAAAACTACGGCTACCCGGGAGCCTTGGCCAGCCTAATAGAATCCCCTCACTGGCAGAAGTGGGCATGTAACCCAACCCCACAGTAAGTCGTGACAAACTCACTTACAAAACTCTGTTTTGGACAAGACTGACTTCCTTACCAAAATGATCTGTAGCCCATTTAGACACTGGAATAAATCTTTCTGACTTATATCGATGCCACGTAGGCCGTTTAAAACCAGAGGAGTTGGTTCTAAGTGGCAGTTGACCTTTAATAGTTGGTTCTAAGTGGCAGTTGACCTTTAATAGTTGGTTCTAAGGGGCAGTTGACCTTTAATAGTTGGTTCTAAGGGGCAGTTGACCTTTAATAGTTGGTTCTAAGTGGCAGTTGACCTTTAATAGTTGGTTCTAAGTGGCAGTTGACCTTTAATAGTTGGTTCTAAGGGGCAGTTGACCTTTAATAGTTGGTTCTAAGGGGCAGTTGACCTTTAATAGTTGGTTCTAAGTGGCAGTTGACCTTTAATAGTTGGTTCTAAGGGGCAGTTGACCTTTAATAGTTAGTTCTAAGTGGCAGTTGACCTTTAATAGTTGGTTCTAAGTGGCAGTTGACCTTTAATAGTTGGTTCTAAGAGGCAGTTGACCTTTAATAGTTGGTTCTAAGTGGCAGTTGACCTTTAATAGTTGGTTCTAAGGGGCAGTTGACCTTTAATAGTTGGTTCTAAGTGGCAGTTGACCTTTAATTGTTGGTTCTAAGTGGCATTTGACCTTAAATAGTTGGTTCTAAGGGGCAGTTGACCTTTAATAGTTGGTTCTAAGGGGCAGTTGACCTTTAATAGTTGGTTCTAAGTGGCATTTGACCTTTAATAGTTGGTTCTAAGGGGCAGTTGACCTTTAATAGTTGGTTCTAAGTGGCATTTGACCTTTAATTGTTGGTTCTAAGTGGCATTTGACCTTTAATAGTTGGTTCTAAGGGGCAGTTGACCTTTAATAGTTGGTTCTAAGGGGCAGTTGACCTTTAATAGTTGGTTCTAAGTGGCAGTTGACCTTTAATAGTTGGTTCTAAGTGGCAGTTGACCTTTAATAGTTGGTTCAAAAAGGCAGTTGACCTTTAATAGTTGGTTCTAAGGGGCAGTTGACCTTTAATAGTTGGTTCAAAAAGGCAGTTGACCTTTAAGGGTGTAGTTCGCTATACAGTATAGTTCAATTATATTTCCTAGAAGCTAAACCATATATTTTTTAGGGATATACACTGCTCAAAAAAAATTAAGGGAACACTAAAATAACACATCCTAGATCTGAATGAATGAAATAATCTTATTAAATACTTTTTTCTTTACATAGTTGAATGTGCTGGCAACAAAATCACACAAAAATTATCAATGGAAATCAAATGTATCAACCCATGGAGGTCTGGATTTGGAGTCACCCTCAAAATTAAAGTGGAAAGCCACACTACAGGCTGATCCAACTTTGATGTAATGTCCTTAAAACAAGTCAAAATGAGGCTCAGTAGTGTGTGTGGCCTCCACTTGCCTGTATGACCTTCCTACAACGCCTGGGCATGCTCCTGATGAGGTGGCGGATGGTCTCCTGAGGGATCTCCTCCCAGACCTGGACTAAAGCATCCGCCAACTCCTGGACAGTCTGTGGTGCAACGTGGCGTTGGTGGATGGAGCGAGACATGATGTCCCAGATGTGCTCAATTGGATTCAGGTCTGGGGAACGGGCGTGCCAGTCCATAGCATCAATGCCTTCCTCTTGCAGGAACTGCTGACACACTCCAGCCACATGAGGTCTAGCATTGTCTTGCATTAGGAGGAACCCAGGGCCAACCGCACCAGCATATGGTCTCACAAGGGGTCTGAGGATCTCATCTCGGTACCTAATGGCAGTCAGGCTAACTCTGGCGAGCACATGGAGGGCTGTGCGGCCCCCCAAAGAAATGCCACCCCACACCATGACTGACCCACCGCCAAACCGGTCATGCTGGAGGATGTTGCAGGCAGCAGAACGTTCTCCACGGCGTCTCCAGACTCTGTCACGTCTGTCACATGTGCTCAGTGTGAACCTGCTTTCATCTGTGAAGAGCACAGTGCGCCAGTGGCGAATTTGCCAATCTTGGTGTTCTCTGGCAAATGCCAAACGTCCTGCACGGTGTTGGGCTGTAAGCACAACCCCCACCTGTGGACGTCGGGCCCTCATACTACCCTCATGGAGTCTGTTTCTGACCGTTTGAGCAGACACATGCACATTTGTGGCCTGCTGGAGGTCATTTTGCAGGGCTCTGACAGTGCTCCTCCTGCTCCTCCTTGCACAAAGGCGGAGGTAGCAGTCCTGCTGCTGGGTTGTTGCCCTCCTACAACCTCCTCCACGTCTCCTGATGTACTGGCCTGTCTCCTGGTAGCGCCTCCATGCTCTGGACACAACGCTGACAGACACAGCAAACCTTCTTGCCACAGCTCGCATTGATGTGCCATCCTGGATGAGCTGCACTACCTGAACCACTTGTGTGGGTTGTAGACTCCGTCTCATGCTACCACTAGAGTGAAAGCACCGCCAGCATTCAAAAGTGACCAAAACATCAGCCAGGAAGCATAGGAACTGAGAAGTGGTCTGTGGTCACCACCTGCAAAACCAGTCCTTTATTGGGGGTGTCTTGCTAATTGCCTATAATTTCCACCTGCTGTCTATCCCATTTGCACAACAGCATGTGAAATGTATTGTCAATCAGTGTTGCTTCCTAAGTGGACAGTTTGATTTCACAGAAGTGTGATTGACTTGGAGTTACATTGTGTTGTTTAAGTGTTCCCTTTAGTTTTTTGAGCAGTGTATTACTTATTAGGTGGAGGTACTGCACCAGTTTATTTATGAATAAATATTTATATATATATATATACACTACACACATACTACACATATAATACTCACATACTTCTGTGTCACACCCTGATCTGTTTCACCTGTCTTTGTGCTTGTCTCCAACCCCTCTAGGTGTCGCCCATCTTCCCCGTTATCCCCTGTGTATTTATACCAGTGTTTTCTGTTTGTCTGTTGCCAGTTCGTCTTGTCTCGTCAAGCGTGTTTTTACTCCTGTTTCTCTCTAGATCCTGTTTTTCCGGTTCTGCCTGCCCCTGAGCCTGCCTGCTGTTCTGTACCTGTCTGACCCTGCCCTGGATTACTGACCTCTGCCTGCCCTTGACCTGTCGTCTGCCTGCCCCCTGTTTTGTTAATAAACATCTGTGATTCGAACTGTCTGCATCTGGGTCTTATCCTGAGTTCTGATACTTCTGCCTACTTACAGACTGTAACACACATACAGTGCCTTCAGAAAGTGACTTTTTCCACATTTTGTTGTGTTACAGCATGAATTTAAAATGGATTAAACAGAGATGGTGTGTCACTGGCCTACACACAATACCCCATAATTTCAAAGTGGAATTATGTTTTTAGAATTTTGTTGAAATAAATAAAAAATGAAAATCTGAAATGCCTTGAGTCAATAAGTATTCAACCCCTGTTTAACATGATTTCTGAATGACTACCTCATCTCTGTACCCCACACATACAATTATCTGTAAGGTCCCTCAGTCGAGCAGTGAATTCCAAACACAGATTCAACCACAAAGACCAGGGAGGTTTTCCAATGCCTTGCAAAGAAGGGCACCTATTGGTAGATGGGTCAAAATAAAAAAGCAGACATTGAATATCCCTTTGAGCATGGTGAAGTGATTAATTACACTTTGGATGGTGTATCAATACACCCAGCCACTACAAAGATACAGGCATCCTTCCTAACTCAGTTGCCGGAGAGGAAGGAAACCACTCAGGGATTTCACCATGAGGCCAATGGTGACTTTAAAACAGTTACAGAGATTATTGGCTGTGATAGGAGACAACTGAGGATGGATCAACATCATTGTAGTTACTCCACAATACTAACCTAAATGACAGAATGAAAAGAAGAAAGCCTGTACAGAATAAAAATAACAGGGCACTAAAATAAAACTGCAAAAAAATGTGGCAAAGAAATTAACTCTATGTCCTGAATATAAAGCATTATGTTTGGGGCAAATCCAACACAAAACATCACTGAGTACTACTCTATTTTCAAGCATGGTGGTGGCTGAGAGACAAATTCACCTTTCAGCAGGACATTAGTGTCACGACTTCCGCCGAGGCTGCCCCGCCTCCTGGTTCGGGCAGGCTTCGGCGTTCGTCGTCACCGGAGTACTAGCTACTGCCGATCCCATTCTCATCACTCCACTTGTCATGTCTTGTCAATCACACACACCTGGTGCTCTTTCCCCTAATTAGTATGTGTATAAGTGTTACCTCTGTTCCCCTTGTCTTTGTGAGTGATTGTTTATTGTGAGAGTGAGGAGCTCGGTTGAGCTACTCTTCTATATGTACTTTCCAAGGTGGAATGTTTCCCTTGTTATAGTTTCGTGTTTACGCTGGGAGTGTTTGATTTATGTAAACGGAATAAACTCTGGACTTCGGTGTTTTACCTCCTGCGCCTGACTCCTTCATTCACACCTCGCCACAGAATCACTCATCTGATCTGATATGGAGTCAGCAGGAGAAGACCGCATGCCTGGAGTTGTGGCAAGGGTCCAGGAGCTTTCCTCGATGCTGGCCAGCTTGGGGGAAGCGATGGATCGGGTTCTTCAGGTAGTAGAACGCCTGGAGAGGAGAGGACCTGATCTATCGAGACCAGCTGGCCAACCGTGTCCAGCCACCTTCACCCCAGTCCCTTGTGGGATCCAGATATCCCGGGCCACTGGAGTTTGATGGGGCGGCAGCGCGATGTAAGGGATTTATGCTCCAACTCTAGCTGTATTTCTCCAGCATCAGGCCGGCACCACTGGAGCGGGAGAAGGTATCCGTCCTCATTTCCTGCCTTTGTGGGAGAGCCCTGGAGTGGCATCACGGCAACAAAAAAAAACGGCCCGAAAGAGGCGAGCAAACTCCCCGTAGTCCTCCAACACGGCACCTCTCTCGTTCCACACCACGTTGGAGGACTACGGCGAGTTTGCTCGCCTCTTTCGGGCCGTTTTTGATCACCCGCCTGAGGGTCGAGAGGCGGGCGAACGACTGGTCCATCTGAGGCAGGGGACGAGGACCGCACAGGACAAAGCGCTGGAGTTCCGGACACTGGCAGCGGGGTCCGGGTGGAACGAGCGGGCCCTGATCGACCATTTCCGGTGCCACCTAAGGGAGGACGTCCGACGGGAGCTAGCCTGCCGTGATGCCATGCTATCGTTCTTCCAACTGGTGGACATGGCCATCTGGCTGGACAATCTGCTAGCAGCCAGAGGACGTCCTGGTAGGGGTCTGCCTGTTCCCACTCCGGACGACTTTGACCCCGAGCAGATGGAGCTGGGGGGAGCCACCGGTCGAGAGAGCGCAGGAGGTCAGCGACAGTGCCACTCTGGTGGCACGAAGGGACAATCCACCTCACGTCGCAGTCAACGTTCTTTTGGGTCTGGAGGCGGTAGGCAGGGTACTCACGCATCACCCCAGGTAACGAACACCCAAACTTGTTCAGAGCCCTTTGCGGCGCACTGTCCCTATCTATCTCCTTTCCCGATCACCTGGTAGTTTCCTAGTGTAGGGCGCTAGTCGATTCAGGCGCAGCTGGGAACTTTATGGACAGGGCATTTGCACGCCGTCAAGGCATTTCATTGGTTTCCCTATCCATTCCACTCCCCATCAGAGCACTTGATAGTTGACCATTAGGGTCTTGGTTGGTTAAGGAGGTTACTGTACCAGTCACCATGATTACGCAGGAGACGCATGTTGAGCAGATCACCTTTATGATTATTGAGTCTCCTGCTTACCCTGTAGTCTTGGGTATCCCATGGTTAGCCCTTCACAACCCCAATTTCTCATGGCCGCAGAAGGTTCTTACAGGGTGGTCGCGTGAATGTCCGGGTAGGTGTCTAGGTGTTTCCGTTGGTGCGACCACGGTGGAAAGTCCAGACGGTACCCCCACCGTGCGCATTCCCCCCGAACACCATGATCTGGCGCTCGCATTTTCCAAGACACAAGCGACAAAATTACCACCTCATCAGGAGGGGGATTGCGCGATAAACCTTCGGGTAGACGCTGTACCTCCCAGGAGTCATGTGAATCCCCTGTCGCAGGCTGAAACGGAGGCTATGGAAACATACGTCACCGAGTCCCTGCGCCAGGGGTATATACGTCCCTCCACTTCACCTGCCTCCTTTAGTCACACCTCGTCACAATTAGCCTAAAACACAAGGCCAAATATACACTGGCGTTGCTTACCAAGATGACACCGAATGTTCCTGAGTGGCCTAGTTACAGTTTTGACTTAAATCGGCTTGAAAATCTAAAATCTAAAGTAACACAATAAAATAACAATAACGAGGCTATATACAGGGGGTACCGGTACCGAGTCAATGTGCGGGGGTACAGGTTAGTCGAGGTAATTTGTACATGTAGGTAGGGGTAAAGTGACTATAGATAGATAATAAACAGTGAGTAGCAGTTGTGTAAAAACAAAGGGGGGAGGGTGTCAATCTAAATAGTCTGGGTGGTCATTTGATTAAATGTTCAGCAGTCTTTAGACTTAGCATTCCGGTACCGCTTGCTGTGCGGTAGCAGAGAAAACAGTCTATGACTAGGGTGGCTGGAGTCTATGACCATTTTTAGGACCTTCCTCTGACACCGCCTGGTATTGAGGTCCTGGATGGCAGGAAGCTTGGCCCCAGTGATGTACTGGGCCGTACGCACTACCCTCTGTAGCGCCTTACGGTCAGATGCCAAGCAGGCGGTGATGCAACCGGTCAGGATGCTCTCAATGGTGCAGCTGTATAACTTGCTAAATCTTTTCAGTCTCCATATGGGGAAAAGGCCCTTTTCACAACTTTCTTATTACATTTTTTATGCCTTTTTCTCCCCAATTTCGTGATATCCAATTGGTAGTTACAGTCTTGTCACGTCGCTGCAACTCCCATACGGAATCGGGAAAGGTCGAGAGCCATGCGTCCACCGAAACACGACCCTGCCAAGCTGCACTGCTTTCTTGACACACTGCTCGCTTATCATGGAAGCCAGCCTCACCAATGTGTCGAAGGAAACACCGTCCAGGTGGCGACTGTGTCAGCGTAAATGCGCCCGGCCTGCCACAGGAGTCGCTAGAGCGTGATGGGACAAGGACATCCCGGCCGGCCAAAAACGCTCCCCTAACCCGGACAACGCTGGGCCAATTGTGCGCCGCCTCATGGGTCTCCCGGTCGACACAGATCGTAGTGTAACTGTAGCCCACGACTTTCTTTGTGTGTTTGGGCCATGATAATTTGTTGGTGATGTGGACACCAAGGAACTCCACTACAGCCCCGTCGATGTGAATGAGGGCGTGTTCGGCCCTCCTTTTCCTGTAGTCCACGATCATCTCCTTTGTCTTGTTCATGTTGAGGGAGAGGTTGTTGTCCTGCAACCACTCTGCCAGGTCTCTGACCTCCTCCCTATAGGCTATCTCATCGTTGTCGGTGATCAGGCCTACCATGATCAGGCCTACCACCGTTGTGTCGTCAGCTAAATTAATGATGGTGTTGGAGTCGTGCCTGGCCAAGCAGTCGTGGGTGAACAGGGAGTACAGGAGGGGAACTAAGCACGCACCCCTGAGAGGCCCGCGTGTTGAGGATCAGCGTGGCAGATGTGTTGTTACCTACCCTTACCACCTGGGGGATGCCCATCAGGAAGTCCAGGATCCAGTTGCAGAGGGAGGTGTTTAGTCCCAGGGTCCTTAGCTTAGTGATGAGCTTTGTGGGTACTATGGTGTTGAACGCTGAGCTGCAGTCAATGAACAGCATTCTTACATAGGTGTTCCTTTTGTCCAGGTGGGAAAGGGCAGTGTGTAGTGCGATTGAGATCGGTGGATCTGTTGGGGCGGTATGCAAATTGGAGTGGGTCTAGGTATAGTACAGTATATCCTTCTCATCGGACACATTAAAGAAATAAATATTTGTCCAGTTCGAGGTGAGTTATCGCTGTTACAAACAATGCGACAATCCAGGTATGCAAAACTCTTAGACACTTACCCAGAAAGACTCACAGCTGTAATCACTGTCAAAGGTGATTCTAACATGTATTGACTCAGGGGGTTGAATACTAATCTAATCAAGATATACAGTGCATTCTGAGACGATTCAGACCGCTTCCCCTTTTTCCACATTTTGTTACGTCACAGCCTCATTCTAAAATCAATTAAATAAAATGTTTTCCTCATCAATCTAAACACAATACCCCATAATAGCAAAGCAAAAACAGGTTTTTACACTTTTTTTCAAAATTATGAAAAATAAAAAACATAAATACCTTATTTACATAAGTATTCAGATCCTTTGCTATGAGACTCGAAATTGAGCTCAGGTGCATCCTGTTTCCATTGATCATCCTTGAGATGTTTCTACAACTTGATTGAAGTTCACCTGTGGTAAATTCAATTGATTGGACATGATTTGGAAAGGCACACCCCTGTCTATATAAGGTCCCACAGTTGACAGTGCATGTCAGAGCAAAACCCAAGCCATGAGGTCGAAGGAATTGTCTGTAGATCTCTGAAACAGGATTTTGTCAAGGCACAGATCTGGGGGGTGGGTACCAAAAATGTCTGCAGCATTGAAGGTCCCCAAGAACACAGTGGCCTCCATCATTCTTAAATGGAAGAAGTTTGGAACCACCAAGACTCTTCCTAGAGCTGGCCGCCCGGCCAAACTGAGCAATCGTGGGTGAAGGGCCTTGGTCAGGGAGGTGACCAAGAACTCCAGAGTTCCTCTGTGGAGATGGGAGAACCTTCCAGAAGGACAACCATCTCTGCAGCACTCTACCAATCAGGCCTTTATGGTAGAGTGGCCAGACGGAAGCCACTCCTCAGTAAAAGGCACATGACAGCCCGCTTGGAGTTTGCCAAAAGGCACCTAAAGACTCTCAGACCATGAGAAACAAGATTCCCTGGTTTGATGAAACCAATATTGAACTCTTTGGCCTGAATGCCAAGCCTCATGTCTGGAGGAAACCTGGCACCATCCCTACGGTGAAGCATGGTGGTGGCAGAATCATGCTGTGGGGATGTTTTTCAGCGGCAGGGACTGGGAGACTAGTCAGGATCGAGGGAAAGATGAACGGAGCAAAGTACAGAGAGATCCTTGATGAAAACCTGTTCCAGTGTGCTCAGGACCTCAGACTGGGGTGAAGGTTCACATTCCAACAGGACGATGACCCTAAGCACACAGCCAAGACAACGCAGGAGTGGCTTCGGGACAAGTCTCTGAATGTCCTTGAGTGGCCCATTCAGAGCCCGGACTTAAACCCGATCAAACATCTCTGGAGAGACCTGAAAATGGCTGTACAGCGACGCCTCCCATCCAACCTGACAGAGCTTGAGAGGATCTGCAGAGAAGAATGGGAGAAACTCCCCAAATACAGGTGTGCCAAGCTTGTAGCGTCATACCAAAGAAGACTCGAGTCTGTAATCGCTGCCAAAGGTGCTTCAACAAAGTACTGAGGAAAGGGTCTGAATACTTATGTAAATGTAATTGTTCTGTTGTTTTTTTTTTATACATTTGCAAACATTTTTGAAAACCTG
This sequence comes from Coregonus lavaretus, assembly GCF_964263955.1. NCBI lineage: Eukaryota > Metazoa > Chordata > Actinopteri > Salmoniformes > Salmonidae > Coregonus > Coregonus lavaretus. The sequence continues at coordinate 15,759 of NW_028165618.1, read as the reverse complement.
TTTTTGCTTTGTCATTATGGGGTGTTGTGTGTAGATTGACAACAACAAAATGTTTTAATCCATTTTAGAATAAGGCTGTAACATAACAAAATGTGGATAAAGTCAAGGGGTCTGAATACTTTTCAAATGCACTATATTATTTTTTTATTTCTTTTTTAAAATGAATAATAATAATGTTTTTCCACTTTGACATTAGAATATTTTTTGTAGATCGTTGCCAAAAAATGACCATTAAATCAATTTTAATCCAACTTTGTAACACAACAACATTTCGAAAAAGTCAAGGGGTTTGAATACTTTCTGAAGGCACTGTACATATTAAATCCGAACTCAAGTTCCTCAGAAGAGAAGGTTACACTACATAAAAACATATTACCAAATGCTAGAAGAAAACATTCTACGAAACAAAACACCGACAACATTAACAAAGACACCACCCTAGAGCAAGGTGGATAAAAACAGAAAAATGCTGGACTTAATTTCATTTTACATTTACATAATTTAGCAGACGCTCTTATCCAGAGCCAGTTACAAATTGGTGCATTCAACTTATGATAGCCAGTGGGACAACCACTTTACAATATTTGTTTTGTTATTTTTATTTTATTTGTAATATTTATTTTTTTCAGGTTTTTTTATTTCAAAATTGTTATTTTTTATTTATTAGAGTAAGTTATTATTTCGAAATATAAGATGAAAAATATAAATCTAAAAACGATACGTACCTTGTTTAGGAGACAAGAATTCCGGAACTCTGGAACCTGAAAACAAACACATCATCTTGTCTCATTACACACACCTGGTTCCCATTCCCCCTGATTAGTATGTGTATATATGTGTCCTCTGGTTCCCCCTGATTAGTATGTGAATATATGTGTCCTCTGGTTCCCCCTGATTAGTATGTGTATATATGTCCCCTCTGGTTCCCATTCCCCCTGATTACTATGTGTATATATGTGTCCTCTGGTTCCCATTCCCCCTGATTAGTATGTGTATATATGTGTCCTCTGGTTCCCATTTCCCCCTGGCTACTATGTGTATATATGTGCCCTCTGGTTCCCATTTCCCCCTGATTAGTATGTGTATATATGTGTCCTCTGGTTCCCATTCCCCCTGATTAGTATGTGTATATATGTGTCCTCTGGTTCCCATTCCCCCTGATTATTATGTGTATATATGTGTCCTCTGGTTCCCATTTCCCCTGATTAGTATGTGTATATATGTGTCCTCTGGTTCCCATTCCCCCTGATTACTCTGTGTATATATGTGTCCTCTGGTTCCCATTCCCCCTGATTAGTATGTGTATATATGTGCCCTCTGGTTCCCATTTCCCCCTGATTACTATGTGTATATATGTGTCCTCTGTTCCCCATTCCCCCTGATTAGTATGTGTATATATGTGTCCTCTGGTTCCCATTCCCCCTGATTAGTATGTGTATATATGTGTCCTCTGGTTCCCCCTGATTACTATATGTATATATGTGTCCCCTGGTTCCCATTCCCCCTGATTAGTATGTGTATATATGTGTCCTCTGGTTCCCCCTGATTAGTATGTGTATAGATGTCCCCTCTGGTTCCCATTCCCCCTGATTACTATGTGTATATATGTGTCCTCTGGTTCCCATTCCCCCTGATTAGTATGTGTATATATGTGTCCTCTGGTTCCCATTTCCCCTGATTAGTATGTGTATATATGTGTCCTCTGGTTCCCATTCCCCCTGATTACTATGTGTATATATGTGTCCTCTGGTTCCCATTCCCCCTGATTAGTATGTGTATATATGTGTCCTCTGGTTCCCATTCCCCCTGATTACTATGTGTATATATGTGTCCTCTGGTTCCCCATTCCCCCTGATTAGTATGTGTATATATGTGTCCTCTGGTTCCCATTCCCCCTGGTTAGTATGTGTATATATGTGTCCTCTGGTTCCCATTTCCCCCTGATTAGTATGTGTCTATATGTGTCCTCTGGTTCCCATTTCCCCTGATTAGTATGTGTATATATGTGTCCTCTGGTTCCCATTCCCCCTTATTAGTATGTGTATATATGTGTCCTCTGGTTCCCCCTGATTACTATGTGTATATATGTGTCCCCTGGTTCCCATTCCCCCTGATTAGTATGTGTATATATGTGTCCTCCGGTTCCCCATTCCCCCTGATTAGTATGTGTATACAGTGGGGCAAAAAAGTATTTAGTCAGCCACCAATTGTGCAAGTTCTCCCACTTAAAAAGATGAGAGAGGCCTGTAATTTTCATCATAGGTACACGTCAACTATGACAGACAAATTGAGAAAAAAAATCCAGAAAATCCCATTGTAGGATTTTTTATGAATTTATTTGCAAATTATGGTGGAAAATAAGTATTTGGTCACCTACAAACAAGCAAGATTTCTGGCTCTCACAGACCTGTAACTTCTTCTTTAAGAGGCTCCTCTGTCCTCCACTTGTTACCTGTATTAATGGCACCTGTTTGAACTTGTTATCAGTATAAAAGACACCTGTCCACAACCTCAAACAGTCACATTCCAAACTTCACAATGGCCAAGACCAAAGAGCTGTCAAAGGACACCAAAAACAAAATTGTAGACCTGCACCAGGCTGGGAAGACTGAATCTGCAACAGGTAAGCAGCTTGGTTTGAAGAAATCAACTGTGGGAGCAATTATTAGGAAATGGAAGACATACAAGACCACTGATAATCTCCCTCGATCTGGGGCTCCATGCAAGATCTCACCCCGTGGGGTCAAAATGATCACAAGAACGGTGAGCAAAAATCCCAGAACCACACGGGGGGACCTAGTGAATGACCTGCTGAGAGCTGGGACCAAAGTAACAAAGCCAACCATCAGTAACACACTACGCCGCCAGGGACTCAAATCCTGCAGTGCGAGACGTGTCCCCCTGCTTAAGCCAGTACATGTCCAGGCCCGTCTGAAGTGCATTTGGATGATCCAGAAGAGGATTGGGAGAATGTCATATGGTCAGATGAAACCAAAATATAACTTTTTGGTAAAAACTCAACTCGTCATGTTTGGAGGACAAAGAATGCTGAGTTGCATCCAAAGAACACCATACCTACTGTGAAGCATGGGGTTGGAAACATCATGCTTTGGGGCTGTTTTTCTGCAAAGGGACCAGGACGACTGATCCGTGTAAAGGAAAGAATGAATGGGCCATGTATCGTGAGATTTTGAGTGAAACCCTCCTTCCATCAGCAAGGGCATTGAAGATGAAACGTGGCTGGGTCTTTCAGCATGACAATGATCCCAAACACACCGCCCGGGCAACGAAGGAGTGGCTTCGTAAGAAGCATTTCAAGGTCCTGGAGTGGCCTAGCCAGTCTCCAGATCTCAACCCCATAGAAAATATTTGGAGGGAGTTGAAAGTCTGTGTTGCCCAGCGACAGCCCCAAAACATCACTGCTCTAGAGGAGATCTGCATGGAGGAATGGGCCAAAATACCAGCAACAGTGTGTGAAAACCTTGTGAAGACTTACAGAAAACGTTTGACCTGTGTCATTGCCAACAAAGGGTATATAATAAAGTATTGAGAAACTTTTGTTATTGACCAAATACTTATTTTCCACCATAATATGCCAATAAATTCATTAAAAATCCTACAATGTGATTTTCTGGATTTTTTTTTCTAATTTTGTCTGTCATAGTTGACGTGTACCTATGATGAAAATTACAGGCCTCTCTCATCTTTTTAAGTGGGAGAACTTGCACAATTGGTGGCTGACTAAATACTTTTTTTCCCCACTGTATATGTGTCCTCTGGTTCCCATTCCCCCTGATTAGTATGTGTATATATGTGTCCTCTGGTTCCCATTCCCCCTGGTTAGTATGTGTATATATGTGTCCTCTGGTTCCCATTTCCCCCTGATTAGTATGTGTATATATGTGTCCTCTGGTTCCCATTTCCCCTGATTAGTATGTGTATATATATGTCCTCTGGTTCCCATTCCCCCTGATTACTATGTGTATATATGTGTCCTCTGGTTCCCATTCCCCCTGATTAGTATGTGTATATATCTGTCCTCTGGTTCCCATTCCCCCTGATTAGTATGTGTATATATGTGTCCTCTGGTTCCCATTTCCCCCTGGCTACTATGTGTATATATGTGCCCTCTGGTTCCCATTTCCCCCTGATTAGTATGTGTATATATGTGTCCTCTGGTTCCCATTCCCCCTGATTAGTATGTGTATATATGTGTCCTCTGGTTCCCATTCCCCCTGATTACTCTGTGTATATATGTGTCCTCTGGTTCCCATTCCCCCTGATTAGTATGTGTATATATGTGCCCTCTGGTTCCCATTTCCCCCTGATTACTATGTGTATATATGTGTCCTCTGTTCCCCATTCCCCCTGATTAGTATGTGTATATATGTGTCCTCTGGTTCCCATTCCCCCTGATTAGTATGTGTATATATGTGTCCTCTGGTTCCCCCTGATTACTATATGTATATATGTGTCCCCTGGTTCCCATTCCCCCTGATTAGTATGTGTATATATGTGTCCTCTGGTTCCCCATTCCCCCTGATTAGTATGTGTATATATGTGTCCTCTGGTTCCCATTCCCCCTGGTTAGTATGTGTATATATGTGTCCTCTGGTTCCCATTCCCCCTGATTAGTATGTGTATATATGTGCCCTCTGGTTCCCATTTCCCCCTGATTACTATGTGTATATATGTGTCCTCTGTTCCCCATTCCCCCTGATTAGTATGTGTATATATGTGTCCTCTGGTTCCCATTCCCCCTGATTAGTATGTGTATATATGTGTCCTCTGGTTCCCCCTATTACTATGTGTATATATGTGTCCCCTGGTTCCCATTCCCCCTGATTAGTATGTGTATATATGTGTCCTCTGGTTCCCATTCCCCCTGATTAGTATGTGTATATATGTGTCCTCTGGTTCCCATTCCCCCTGATTAGTATGTGTATATATGTGTCCTCTGGTTCCCATTCCCCCTGGTTAGTATGTGTATATATGTGTCCTCTGGTTCCCATTTCCCCCTGATTAGTATGTGTATATATGTGTCCTCTGGTTCCCATTTCCCCTGATTAGTATGTGTATATATATGTCCTCTGGTTCCCATTCCCCCTGATTAGTATGTGTATATATGTGTCCTCTGGTTCCCCCTGATTACTATGTGTATATATGTGTCCCCTGGTTCCCATTCCCCCTGATTAGTTTGTGTATATATGTGTCCTCTGGTTCCCATTCCCCCTGATTAGTATGTGTATATATATGTCCTCTGGTTCCCATTTCCCCCTGGTTACTATGTGTATATATGTGCCCTGTGGTTCCCATTTCCCCCTGATTAGTATGTGTATATACGTGTCCTCTGGTTCCCATTCCCCCTGATTAGTATGTGTATATATGTGTCCTCTGGTTCCCATTCCCCCTGATTATTATGTGTATATATGTGTCCTCTGGTTCCCATTTCCCCTGATTAGTATGTGTATATATGTGTCCTCTGGTTCCCATTCCCCCTGATTACTCTGTGTATATATGTGTCCTCTGGTTCCCCCTGATTACTATGTGTATATATGTGTCCCCTGGTTCCCATTCCCCCTGATTAGTATGTGTATATATGTGTCCTCTGGTTCCCATTTCCCCTGATTAGTATGTGTATATATGTGTCCTCTGGTTCCCATTCCCCCTGATTAGTATGTGTATATATGTGTCCTCTGGTTCCCCCTGATTACTATGTGTATATATGTGTCCCCTGGTTCCCATTCCCCCTGATTAGTATGTGTATATATGTGTCCTCTGGTTCCCAATCCCCCTGATTACTATGTGTATATATGTGTCCTCTGGTTCCCATTCCCCCTGATTAGTATGTGTATATATGTGTCCTCTGGTTCCCATTCCCCCTGATTACTATGTGTATATATGTGTCCTCTGGTTCCCATTCCCCCTGGTTAGTATGTGTATATATGTGTCCTCTGGTTCCCATTTCCCCCTGATTAGTATGTGTATATATGTGTCCTCTGGTTCCCATTTCCCCTGATTAATATGTGTATATATGTGTCCTCTGGTTCCCATTCCCCCTGATTAGTATGTGTATATATGTGTCCTCTGGTTCCCCCTGATTACTATGTGTATATATGTGTCCCCTGGTTCCCATTCCCCCTGATTAGTATGTGTATATATGTGTACTCTGGTTCCCATTCCCCCTGATTAGTATGTGTATATATGTGTCCTCTGGTTCCCCATTCCCCCTGATTAGTATGTGTATATATGTGTCCTCTGGTTCCCATTCCCCCTGATTAGTATGTGTATATATGTGTCCTCTGGTTCCCATTCCCCCTGGTTAGTATGTGTATATATGTGTCCTCTGGTTCCCATTTCCCCTGATTAGTATGTGTATATATGTGTCCTCTGGTTCCCATTCCCCCTGATTACTATGTGTATATATGTGTCCTCTGGTTCCCATTCCCCCTGATTAGTATGTGTATATATGTGTCCTCTGGTTCCCATTCCCCCTGATTACTATATGTATATATGTGTCCTCTGGTTCCCCATTCCCCATGATTAGTATGTGTATATATGTGTCCTCTGGTTCCCATTCCCCCTGGTTAGTATGTGTATATATGTGTCCTCTGGTTCCCATTTCCCCCTGATTAGTATGTGTCTATATGTGTCCTCTGGTTCCCATTTCCCCTGATTAGTATGTGTATATATGTGTCCTCTGGTTCCCATTCCCCCTGATTAGTATGTGTATATATGTGTCCTCTGGTTCCCCCTGATTACTATGTGTATATATCTGTCCCCTGGTTCCCATTCCCCCTGATTAGTATGTGTATATATGTGTCCTCCGGTTCCCCATTCCCCCTGATTAGTATGTGTATATATGTGTCCTCTGGTTCCCATTCCCCCTGATTAGTATGTGTATATATGTGTCCTCTGGTTCCCATTCCCCCTGGTTAGTATGTGTATATATGTGTCCTCTGGTTCCCATTTCCCCCTGATTAGTATGTGTATATATGTGTCCTCTGGTTCCCATTTCCCCTGATTAGTATGTGTATATATATGTCCTCTGGTTCCCATTCCCCCTGATTACTATGTGTATATATGTGTCCTCTGGTTCCCATTCCCCCTGATTAGTATGTGTATATATCTGTCCTCTGGTTCCCATTCCCCCTGATTAGTATGTGTATATATGTATCCTCTGGTTCCCATTTCCCCCTGGCTACTATGTGTATATATGTGCCCTCTGGTTCCCATTTCCCCCTGATTAGTATGTGTATATATGTGTCCTCTGGTTCCCATTCCCCCTGGTTAGTATGTGTATATATGTGTCCTCTGGTTCCCATTCCCCCTGATTATTATGTGTATATATGTGTCCTCTGGTTCCCATTTCCCCTGATTAGTATGTGTATATATGTGTCCTCTGGTTCCCATTCCCCCTGATTACTCTGTGTATATATGTGTCCTCTGGTTCCCATTCCCCCTGATTAGTATGTGTATATATGTGCCCTCTGGTTCCCATTTCCCCCTGATTACTATGTGTATATATGTGTCCTCTGTTCCCCATTCCCCCTGATTAGTATGTGTATATATGTGTCCTCTGGTTCCCATTCCCCCTGATTAGTATGTGTATATATGTGTCCTCTAGTTCCCCCTGATTACTATATGTATATATGTGTCCCCTGGTTCCCATTCCCCCTGATTAGTATGTGTATATATGTGTCCTCTGGTTCCCCCTGATTAGTATGTGTATAGATGTCCCCTCTGGTTCCCATTCCCCCTGATTACTATGTGTATATATGTGTCCTCTGGTTCCCATTCCCCCTGATTAGTATGTGTATATATGTGTCCTCTGGTTCCCATTTCCCCTGATTAGTATGTGTATATATGTGTCCTCTGGTTCCCATTCCCCCTGATTACTATGTGTATATATGTGTCCTCTGGTTCCCATTCCCCCTGATTAGTATGTGTATATATGTGTCCTCTGGTTCCCTTTCCCCCTGATTACTATGTGTATATATGTGTCCTCTGGTTCCCCATTCCCCCTGATTAGTATGTGTATATATGTGTCCTCTGGTTCCCATTCCCCCTGGTTAGTATGTGTATATATGTGTCCTCTGGTTCCCATTTCCCCCTGATTAGTATGTGTCTATATGTGTCCTCTGGTTCCCATTTCCCCTGATTAGTATGTGTATATATGTGTCCTCTGGTTCCCATTCCCCCTGATTAGTATGTGTATATATGTGTCCTCTGGTTCCCCCTGATTACTATGTGTATATATGTGTCCCCTGGTTCCCATTCCCCCTGATTAGTATGTGTATATATGTGTCCTCCGGTTCCCCATTCCCCCTGATTAGTATGTGTATATATGTGTCCTCTGGTTCCCATTCCCCCTGATTAGTATGTGTATATATGTGTCCTCTGGTTCCCATTCCCCCTGGTTAGTATGTGTATATATGTGTCCTCTGGTTCCCATTTCCCCCTGATTAGTATGTGTATATATGTGTCCTCTGGTTCCCATTTCCCCTGATTAGTATGTGTATATATATGTCCTCTGGTTCCCATTCCCCCTGATTACTATGTGTATATATGTGTCCTCTGGTTCCCATTCCCCCTGATTAGTATGTGTATATATCTGTCCTCTGGTTCCCATTCCCCCTGATTAGTATGTGTATATATGTGTCCTCTGGTTCCCATTTCCCCCTGGCTACTATGTGTATATATGTGCCCTCTGGTTCCCATTTCCCCCTGATTAGTATGTGTATATATGTGTCCTCTGGTTCCCATTCCCCCTGATTAGTATGTGTATATATGTGTCCTCTGGTTCCCATTCCCCCTGATTACTCTGTGTATATATGTGTCCTCTGGTTCCCATTCCCCCTGATTAGTATATGTATATATGTGCCCTCTGGTTCCCATTTCCCCCTGATTACTATGTGTATATATGTGTCCTCTGTTCCCCATTCCCCCTGATTAGTATGTGTATATATGTGTCCTCTGGTTCCCATTCCCCCTGATTAGTATGTGTATATATGTGTCCTCTGGTTCCCCCTGATTACTATATGTATATATGTGTCCCCTGGTTCCCATTCCCCCTGATTAGTATGTGTATATATGTGTCCTCTGGTTCCCCATTCCCCCTGATTAGTATGTGTATATATGTGTCCTCTGGTTCCCATTCCCCCTGGTTAGTATGTGTATATATGTGTCCTCTGGTTCCCATTCCACCTGATTAGTATGTGTATATATGTGCCCTCTGGTTCCCATTTCCCCCTGATTACTATGTGTATATATGTGTCCTCTGTTCCCCATTCCCCCTGATTAGTATGTGTATATATGTGTCCTCTGGTTCCCATTCCCCCTGATTAGTATGTGTATATATGTGTCCTCTGGTTCCCCCTGATTACTATATGTATATATGTGTCCCCTGGTTCCCATTCCCCCTGATTAGTATGTGTATATATGTGTCCTCTGGTTCCCCATTCCCCCTGATTAGTATGTGTATATATGTGTCCTCTGGTTCCCATTCCCCCTGGTTAGTATGTGTATATATGTGTCCTCTGGTTCCCATTTCCCCCTGATTAGTATGTGTATATATGTGTCCTCTGGTTCCCATTTCCCCTGATTAGTATGTGTATATATGTGTCCTCTGGTTCCCATTCCCCCTGATTAGTATGTGTATATATGTGTCCTCTGGTTCCCCCTGATTACTATGTGTATATATGTGTCCCCTGGTTCCCATTCCCCCTGATTAGTATGTGTATATATGTGTCCTCTGGTTCCCATTCCCCCTGATTAGTATGTGTATATATGTGTCCTCTGGTTCCCATTCCCCCTGATTAGTATGTGTATATATGTGTCCTCTGGTTCCCATTCCCCCTGGTTAGTATGTGTATATATGTGTCCTCTGGTTCCCATTTCCCCCTGATTAGTATGTGTATATATGTGTCCTCTGGTTCCCATTTCCCCTGATTAGTATGTGTATATATATGTCCTCTGGTTCCCATTCCCCCTGATTAGTATGTGTATATATGTGTCCTCTGGTTCCCCCTGATTACTATGTGTATATATGTGTCCCCTGGTTCCCATTCCCCCTGATTAGTATGTGTATATATGTGTCCTCTGGTTCCCATTCCCCCTGATTAGTATTTGTATATATATGTCCTCTGGTTCCCATTTCCCCCTGGTTACTATGTGTATATATGTGCCCTGTGGTTCCCATTTCCCCCTGATTAGTATGTGTATATACGTGTCCTCTGGTTCCCATTCCCCCTGATTAGTATGTGTATATATGTGTCCTCTGGTTCCCATTCCCTCTGATTATTATGTGTATATATGTGTCCTCTGGTTCCCATTTCCCCTGATTAGTATGTGTATATATGTGTCCTCTGGTTCCCATTCCCCCTGATTACTCTGTGTATATATGTGTCCTCTGGTTCCCCCTGATTACTATGTGTATATATGTGTCCCCTGGTTCCCATTCCCCCTGATTAGTATGTGTATATATGTGTCCTCTGGTTCCCATTTCCCCTGATTAGTATGTGTATATATGTGTCCTCTGGTTCCCATTCCCCCTGATTAGTATGTGTATATATGTGTCCTCTGGTTCCCCCTGATTACTATGTGTATATATGTGTCCCCTGGTTCCCATTCCCCCTGATTAGTATGTGTATATATGTGTCCTCTGGTTCCCAATCCCCCTGATTACTATGTGTATATATGTGTCCTCTGGTTCCCATTCCCCCTGATTACTATGTGTATATATGTGTCCTCTGGTTCCCATTCCCCCTGGTTAGTATGTGTATATATGTGTCCTCTGGTTCCCATTTCCCCCTGATTAGTATGTGTATATATGTGTCCTCTGGTTCCCATTTCCCCTGATTAATATGTGTATATATGTGTCCTCTGGTTCCCATTCCCCCTGATTAGTATGTGTATATATGTGTCCTCTGGTTCCCCCTGATTACTATGTGTATATATGTGTCCCCTGGTTCCCATTCCCCCTGATTAGTATGTGTATATATGTGTACTCTGGTTCCCATTCCCCCTGATTAGTATGTGTATATATGTGTCCTCTGGTTCCCCATTCCCCCTGATTAGTATGTGTATATATGTGTCCTCTGGTTCCCATTCCCCCTGATTAGTATGTGTATATATGTGTCCTCTGGTTCCCATTCCCCCTGGTTAGTATGTGTATATATGTGTCCTCTGGTTCCCATTTCCCCCTGATTAGTATGTGTATATATGTGTCCTCTGGTTCCCATTTCCCCTGATTAGTATGTGTATATATATGTCCTCTGGTTCCCATTCCCCCTGATTAGTATGTGTATATATTTGTCCTCTGGTTCCCCCTGATTACTATGTGTATATATGTGTCCCCTGGTTCCCATTCCCCCTGATTAGTATGTGTATATATGTGTCCTCTGGTTCCCATTCCCCCTGATTACTATGTGTATATATGTGTCCTCTGGTTCCCATTCCCCCTGATTAGTATGTGTATATATGTGTCCTCTGGTTCCCATTCCCCCTGATTAGTATGTGTATATATGTGTCCTCTGGTTCCCCCTGATTACTATGTGTATATATGTGTCCCCTGGTTCCCATTCCCCCTGATTAGTATGTGTATATATGTGTACTCTGGTTCCCATTCCCCCTGATTAGTATGTGTATATATGTGTCCTCTGGTTCCCATTCCCCCTGATTATTATGTGTATATATGTGTCCTCTGGTTCCCATTTCCCCTGATTAGTATGTGTTTATATATGTGTCCTCTGGTTCCCATTCCCCCTGATTACTCTGTGTATATATGTGTCCTCTGGTTCCCATTCCCCCTGATTAGTATGTGTATATATGTGCCCTCTGGTTCCCATTTCCCCCTGATTACTATGTGTATATATGTGTCCTCTGTTCCCCATTCCCCCTGATTAGTATGTGTATATATGTGTCCTCTGGTTCCCATTCCCCATGATTAGTATGTGTATATATGTGTCCTCTGGTTCCCCCTGATTACTATGTGTATATATGTGTCCCCTGGTTCCCATTCCCCCTGATTAGTATGTGTATATATGTGTCCTCTGGTTCCCCATTCCCCCTGATTAGTATGTGTATATATGTGTCCTCTGGTTCCCATTCCCCCTTGTTAGTATGTGTATATATGTGTCCTCTGGTTCCCATTTCCCCCTGATTAGTATGTGTATATATGTGTCCTCTGGTTCCCATTTCCCCTGATTAGTATGTGTATATATGTGTCCTCTGGTTCCCATTCCCCCTGATTAGTATGTGTATATATGTGTCCTCTGGTTCCCCCTGATTACTATGTGTATATATGTGTCCCCTGGTTCCCATTCCCCCTTATTAGTATGTGTATATATTTGTCCTCTGGTTCCCATTCCCCCTGATTAGTATGTGTATATATGTGTCCTCTGGTTCCCATTCCCCCTGATTAGTATGTGTATATATGTGTCCTCTGGTTCCCATTCCCCCTGGTTAGTATGTGTATATATGTGTCCTCTGGTTCCCATTTCCCCCTGATTAGTATGTGTATATATGTGTCCTCTGGTTCCCATTTCCCCTGATTAGTATGTGTATATATATGTCCTCTGGTTCCCATTCCCCCTGATTAGTATGTGTATATATGTGTCCTCTGGTTCCCCCTGATTACTATGTGTATATATGTGTCCCCTGGTTCCCATTCCCCCTGATTAGTATGTGTATATATGTGTCCTCTGGTTCCCATTCCCCCTGATTACTATGTGTATATATGTGTCCTCTGGTTCCCATTCCCCCTGATTAGTATGTGAATATATGTGTCCTCTGGTTCCCATTCCCCCTGATTAGTATGTGTATATATGTGTCCTCTGGTTCCCATTTCCCCCTGGTTACTATGTGTATATATGTGCCCTCTGGTTCCCATTTCCCCCTGATTAGTATGTGTATATATGTGTCCTCTGGTTCCCATTCCCCCTGATTACTCTGTGTATATATGTGTCCTCTGGTTCCCATTCCCCCTGATTAGTATGTGTATATATGTGCCCTCTGGTTCCCATTTCCCCCTGATTACTATGTGTATATATGTGTCCTCTGGTTCCCATTCCCCCTGATTACTATGTGTATATATGTGTCCTCTGGTTCCCCATTCCCCCTGATTAGTATGTGTATATATGTGTCCTCTGGTTCCCATTCCCCCTGATTAGTATGTGTATATATGTGTCCTCTGGTTCCCATTTCCCCCTGATTAGTATGTGTATATATGTGTCCTCTGGTTCCCATTTCCCCCTGATTAGTATGTGTATATATGTGTCCTCTGGTTCCCATTCCCCCTGATTAGTATGTGTATATATGTGTCCTCTGGTTCCCATTCCCCCTGATTAGTATGTGTATATATGTGTCCTCTGGTTCCCCATTTCCCCTGATTAGTATGTGTATATATGCGTCCCCTGGTTCCCATTCCCCCTGATTAGTATGTGTATATATGCGTCCTCTGGTTCCCATTCCCCCTGATTAGTATGTGTATATATGTGTCCTCTGGTTCCCATTCCCCCTGATTACTATGTGTATATATGTGTTCACTGGTTCCCATTCCCCCTGGTTAGTATGTGTATATATATGTGTCCTCTGGTTCCCATTTCCCCCTGATTAGTATGTGTATATATGTGTCCTCTGGTTCCCATTCCCCCTGATTACTCTGTGTATATATGTGTCCTCTGGTTCCCATTCCCCCTGATTAGTATGTGTATATATGTGCCCTCTGGTTCCCATTTCCCCCTGATTACTATGTGTATATATGTGTCCTCTGGTTCCCATTCCCCCTGATTACTATGTGTATATATGTGTCCTCTGGTTCCCGATTCCCCCTGATTAGTATGTGTATATATGTGTCCTCTGGTTCCCATTCCCCCTGATTAGTATGTGTATATATGTGTCCTCTGGTTCCCATTTCCCCCTGATTAATATGTGTATATATGTGTCCTCTGGTTCCCATTTCCCCCTGATTAGTATGTGTATATATGTGTCCTCTGGTTCCCATTCCCCCTGATTAGTATGTGTATATATGTGTCCTCTGGTTCCCATTCCCCCTGATTAGTATGTGTATATATGTGTCCTCTGGTTCCCCATTTCCCCTGATTAGTATGTATATATATGCGTCCCCTGGTTCCCATTCCCCCTGATTAGTATGTGTATATATGCGTCCTCTGGTTCCCATTCCCCCTGATTAGTATGTGTATATATGTGTCCTCTGGTTCCCATTTCCCCCTGATTAGTATGTGTATATATGTGTCCTCTGGTTCCCATTTCCCCTGATTAGTATGTGTATATATGTATTGTGCTCTTTTTGTTTACACCTCTCTGTTGTTTGTGTTGGGATGGAGTAAATAAAACCCCTAATACGTATTCCTGCGCCTGTCTTCAAATCATTATACAACGTGATAACAACAAACAGTAAGTCTTCATGTTATTTACATTAAAACATTAACACACACACATGTATATATATATATTATATACAGCTATGGAAAAAATTAAGAGACCACTGCACATTTTTCTTAAATCAGCATCTCTACATGTATGACAGCCATTCCATTCCAGTGTCTGTTGAATTCCAACACAAGCACACCTCATTCTACTGAATTAGGTACTGATTAGGTGATCACCTGAACCAAATCTTATTTAACGAGGAAAAGTATAAAAACCACTGCTGTGGTCATCACAATCCTCTTGCAATAGGACCAGCTGGATGGCAAAAACAGTGCTAATAGTACCTCAAAAGTAAATTTAATCAAAAAATAACTATTGACCATGCCAAAAGAGTTGAAAAGGAACGTTTTGAGTGAGGAAAAGAAGGGTTCAATTCTGGCTTTACTGGCAGAGGGATACAGTGAGCGTCAGGTTGCTTCCATCCTTAACATGTCAAAGAAGGTCAAGCAGCAGACATTGGGGACAACAAAGCTACAGACCGGCAGAGGGCGAAAACGACTCTACTGACCGGGATGAACGCCAACTCATTCGAATGTCACTCAACAACCGTAGGATGACATCAAGTGACCTACAAAAAGAATGGCAAACGGCAGCTGAGGTGAAGTGCACGGCGAGGACGGTTCGAAACAGGCTCCTAGGGGCAGGGCTGAAGTTGTGCAAAGCTAGAAAAAAGCCCTTCATCAATGAGAAGCAAAGAAGAGCCAGGCTGAGGTTTGCAAAATACCATTAGGATTGGACCGTAGAGGACTGGAGTAAGGTCATCTTCTCTGATGAGTCCAATTTTCAGCTTTGCCCAACACCTGGTCGTCTAATGGTTAGACGGAGACCTGGAGAGGCCTACAAGCCACAGTGTCTCGCACCCACTGTGAAATTTGGTGGAGGATCGGTGATGATCTGGGGGTCCTTCAGCAAGGCTGGAATCGGGCAGATTTGTCTTTGTGAAGGACGCATGAATCAAGCCCTGGAAGGTTGTCCTGGAAGAAAACTTGCTTCCTTTTGCTCTGACATTGTTCCCCAACTCTGAGGATTGGTTTTTCCAGCAGGACAATGCGCCATGCCACACAGCCAGGTCAATCAAGGTGTGGATGGAGGACCACCAGATCAAGACCCTGTCATTGCCAGCCCAATCTCCAGACCTGAACCCCATTGAAAACTTCTGGAATGTGATCAAGAGGAAGATGGATGGTCACAAGCCATCAAACAAAGCCGAGCTGCTTGAATTTTTTGCGCCAGGAGTGGCATAAAGTCACCCAACATCAATGTGAAAGACTGGTGGAGAGCATGCCAAGACGCATGAAAGCTGTG
>NW_028165619.1:0-69355 GCF_964263955.1 Coregonus lavaretus | reverse complement strand
GGAATCTTATCAAAAATCAACATTCAAAGAGAAACCGTTGTGAATAGCGTCTCCTAACGGTTTCTGTCCGTGTTACAAGGCCCACAGACTTTGTGGTGGTCGTATGAGAAACAGGAAGTGTAGATCGATGATTAAATTGTAGTAGCAACTTTGTCATCAGGGACACATACTTTCCGTTGCTTTGTTTGAAGTTTCACCAGGGGTGTATTCAATCCGCCGATTTTGTTGCAAACCGTTTATTAAACAGAAGCAACGGAACGAAATTTGCTAATGTTTTGCAACTGTTTAGACCAGGGGTGTCAAACGTCCGGCCCGCGGGCCGGATCAGGCCCGCAAACGGGTTTAATCCGGCCCGCGAGATGATAAAAAAAAAAAAAATGTGTAAAGTATAAAAATGCGCTGCAATTTTTCAATAAAATAAACTGCTGTTCCAATTGCGTCCACTGGATGGCGCAATAGCAATTGTGTTAAGCAAGCAAACTGTTTATACCGGGGCAGAGCAAGTAGGTCAAGCACGTGCAGCCAATGAGCTACTTTGTTTTTCCGCGATATTTATTACGGCTTCTACTTTTAACATTATGTGCTTTGGCACCCTCATTGCCCCAATATGTCTCTGTCAAAAAAGAGAAAAGTGGACGCAGAGTGCAGAGTGTTCCAAGAAAAATGGTCATCCTATTTATTCACGGAATTTAATGGGAAAGCTGTATGTTTGGTGTGTTCAGAGCATGTTGCAGTGCTGAAAGAATATAATCTTCGTCGCCACTATGTGAGTCTTCATGCCGACAAATATGACAACTTTCAAGGACAGCGGAGATGAGAGAAGGTGAATGAACTGTTGGCGGGTCTGAAGAAACAGCAGTCTGTGTTTACTCACAGCCGAGACATCAGTGACGCTGCAGTGAAAGCTAGCTACCTCATTGCTAATGAAATCGCAGTGGCTTCAAAACCATTTAGTGAGGGTGAATTTGTAAAAACATGCATGATGAAGGCAGCGGAGATTGTGTGCCCTGAAAAGCGGCAGGCTTTTGCAAATATCAGCCTGACAAGAAACACAGTTGCAGACAGGATTTCCGATCTTTCAGTGGATTTGGACAGCCAGTTGAAGCAAAAAGTAAAGTCATTTATTGCGTTTTCGGTTGCAATTGATGAAAGCACGGACATTACAGATGTTGCACAACTGGCCATTTTCATCCGCGGAGTTGATGACACATTGACCGTCACTGAGGAGTTCGTGGAGTTGGTGCCGATGACAGATACAACGACAGCAGCTGATATTTTTACCGCACTCGTCGGCGCGCTGGACAGGGTCGGAGTGGACTGGTCCCGCGCTGTCAGCCTGGCTACAGATGGTGCGCCCTCAATGATCGGGAAAAAAGCAGGCGTTGTGACAAAGTTCAGAGAGAAAGTGCAATCTGCAAATGGAGGACGTGATTTTTTGATTTTTCACTGTATTTTGCACCAGGAGGCTTTGTGTTGCAAGTCATTAAAGATGGATAACGTCATGAAGGTGGTCATCCAAACTGTTAATTTCATCCGATCCAGAAGCCTGAATCACCGTCAGTTTGACAGCCTTCTCAGAGAGAAAGACCACATCTATGGCCTGCCATACCACACTGAGGTAAGATGGTTAAGCCGAGGTGCTGTGCTGAGGCGTTTCTTTGATTTACGAGAAGAAATTGAACAGTTCATGGAAGAAAAGGGCAAACCAGTGTTATAATTTCATTCCACAGAATGGATGCAGGACCTTGCATTTATGGTGGATGTTACAGAGCACCTGAATAACTTGAACAAACAGCTGCAAGGGCGCAACAAAGTTGTCACGCAGTATTATGACAGCATACATTCTTTCAAGTTGAAGCTGTCATTGTGGGAGACGCAACTTGCCGGTGGTGATGCAGCTCACTTCCCCTGTCTGAAAAATGTGTGCGCGACCCAACATGTGGCAGACATGAAGCGGTTCAAAGATAAAATAACGGGACTGTTACGGGAGTTTGAGCAACGCTTTCAGATTTATGTTTAGATGTTTTTATGTTGATGTGCTATTGTTTTTAATTTATTTTATTTTATTTGTATATTTAACCTATTCTTGACTCTGTGGTTCTTGCACTTGTTTGGGGAACAGGATTTCATTATTTTTATCTACATTTCTGCCTGAGAAATGACACCCTGATATAGTTCTGTGATCTGTGATATACTTCTGTGAATCACTGAGGCATTGTGTGTTTGTGTGTTCTTTGTCCTCAGAACTTTCAAATAACTTGAGGTGTTTTATGATTAATAGTGATGTTGTGCTTTTGGACACTGTCCTCAGGCTCCAGCTTTATGTTTATATGTTTTTATGTTGATGTGCGATTGTTTTTAATTGATTTTATTTTATTTGTATATTTAACCTATTCTTGACTCTGTGGTTCTTGCACTTGTTTGGGGAACAGGATTTCATTATTTTTATCTACATTTCTGCCTGAGAAATGACACCCTGATATAGTTCTGTGATCTGTGAAACAGTTCTGTTAATCACTGAGGCATTGTGTGTTTGTGTGTTCTTTGTCCTCAGAACTTTCAAATAACTTGAGGTGTTTTATGATTAATAGTGATGTTGTGCTTTTGGACACTGTCCTCAGGCTCCAGCTTTATGTTTATATGTTTTTATGTTGATGTGCTATTGTTTTTAATTGATTTTATTTTATTTGTATATTTAACCTATTCTTGACTCTGTGGTTCTTGCACTTGTTTGGGGAACAGGATTTCATTATTTTTATCTACATTTCTGCCTGAGAAATGACACCCTGATATAGTTCTGTGATCTGTGAAATAGTTATGTTAATCACTGAGGCATTGTGTGTTTGTGTGTTCTTTTTCTTTAGAATTTTCAAATAAACTTGACGTGTTTTATGATTAATAGTGATGTTGTGCTTGTACTATTTTGGACACACTGTCCTCAGGCTCCAGCTTTATGTTGTATGTTGATCGTATTAAAACAAAGAAAACAATCTGAAGTTGTTGTTTTTAAGTTATATATACCATGATTTTTCCGGTCCGGCCCACTTGGGAATAGATTTTCCTCCATGTGGCCCCTGAGCTAAAATGAGTTTGACACCCCTGGTTTAGACTAATGATTACACCCCTGGTTTGTTTGTTGATGCTCGCACATGTCCAGGTCAGTGAATATACAATTACAGGTGCCCTAAACCCTTACACCCGCCTTATTATAGTCCATGTTGATAGAGGGCTAATTATCCAATAGGCGTAGCCTACATGCCAGAGGAACCGTTGAGGGGAACAGGGGAACACCCACCGCCATCGGGAACGTGGGAAACGTATTCAACTATCCTATGAGCATGACAGACTCAATCACAAGGAATAACCTGAACATTTTAGCTTTGCTGTTAGTCATGGCAGGACAGGACAGAACACCGAAACTAACATATGTTGATGTCTGTGTGTTGATGTTCAAGGCCCAAAACAATCAATTACTCCTACTAACCTTGGGACACATTTGAGACGGCAAAAGGACTCTTTCCACCCAAATGACAGCCCAAATAATCGATTGACAAATTCGCTAATCCCTGAAAACCGTTAGAATCACTGGCGGACAGTTTCATTGGGTTCGGTTCAGCTATGAATGTGATTGATCACCAACAGTGATAAATGATAAACGCTGAGAAACGATCGCTAACAACAATTAACATAATACTATTAATCACTTTGACAAGAGGGAGAGAGGGGCTCGGGGGACCGCTGATTGTTGCTCGGACATAATGCAGATTATAAAATCAAGAAATGAATACATGTATTGAAAATTACATACACATTATATGGATATATATTTTGTAATAATTCATGAAGCATAAAAGTATATAGGATATAACTTTAATGTCTGAAGAAACATAAATTATATTGATTTGTTATCCCGGCAGATTTAGAGAATCAGTGGCTTTATGCGATTGCAAAATTGGTCTTGCAGTTGTAATTCAAGCCAGAAGATGGCGCCAAAGAATCTGGCTTTTTGTTTGACGCTCTGGCGTAACTCAAAACTCCTCCCCTGACATTTTAGCGGGACTCTGACGTTCCACGCACGTCCCGCGCTAAATTTGTTTTGTGTCGAAGTAAATTCAAGGAACAACAACACGGAGGCGTATCGGCCTCACTCATCTATTTTAAACGGCTTTCTTGTTTTTTTCGGACCAAACTTTTTTCCCATTATCCTTACAAAATGTCACAACAAGCTGGTTACTCACCCAGTTTCAAAAGACCAGCTGAAATCCTGCGAATGCGGAGGAAGAGAGCCCGCAGCGAGGGTGTCAGTTCTGGTGGCCGAGGCTCCATATCAAGCCCGAGTGAAGGTGCCTCTATATCCGCCGTTCGACCATTCTCTCCAGGACCCCTGTTCGGCCAGGGTCGCTCTGGACGGGGAGTGAAGCGGAGAAACCCATTTGCTAGCATCGAGAACACCTTCAGCAGCCCAGCGAAGAAGAAAGTCTTTATTTACACTGATGACGACGCCGACTCTTCGGATTCTGTGAAGCCGGACTGCTCTGCAGGAGCGGAGGGAGAGAAGTCAACAACAAGAACGCTGCCATTCAGCGAACGACTTCTCCAGGCAGAAGAACTAAGCAAAGGCGTGCCCAGCAAGGTATTATAGATTGTTTATAACAACGTTATTATTGTTGTTGTAAAATCTAGCTTGCTACTGTACCTAACGCTAGCAGCTTGCTACTGTACCTATTTTCCAGCAAACTACAGTAGCTAGCCAACTGACACATGAAAGAGGTAACGTTAGTTAGCTAAATGCAGTGTTAGCCAGCTACTGTACACAGTTGTCAAATTGCTTTATCTGTCAAAGCATCACACCTTATGGTGATTTCACACCGCTGTTTTGTTCTGATCTTTCCCCCCTTTCTCTCTAACAATAGAAACCAACTTCTCTGTCTGAAGACGACTCACTGTTTGAAGAAGATGAGGACTTGTTCCAGGAGGAGAGAACATCCATACTGAAGGTGAGTTCTATTCAGTTCTCTATTCTCTTAATCCTTATAGACATGCCCCCCCCCCTTTCAGGAATCTCCAACTCCATTCTTGGAGAGCTACCAAAAGCCTATTAAAATTATAGCTATCTACATTATAGAACGGCTGTGGAGGCTTTTATTCCATCGCATTCAACTATTCATGGCTACAGACTAGGGGTTGATTTGGGCTTTTGTGAGTCAACATTTTATCTTGTGCGTGTGTCAGAGTCCCCAGGCTGGTGCAGTAACCTCCATAGCGCCCCCTGTGTGTGTGGAGTACCCTGCAGACTGGAGCCTGAAGACGCGTCTCCTCTTCACCTCCCCGCTCCCCTTCTCCTGGGCTGAACAGCCCAGAGCTACAGAGGAGGCCCAGGGTCTCACCCAGCACTGTAGAGGACAATACACTACTATACCACAGAGTATACAGGTACTGTTTATACATGTTACACACAAACACACACCAATGGCAACCAAGGCACAGGAGTACTAGTACCCGAGGAGCTTTACTAGCAACACATACTCTCTCTCTCTCTCTCTCTCTCTCTCTCTCTCTCTCTCTCTCTCTCTCTCTCACTCTCACTCTCACTCTCACTCTCTCTCTCTCTCTCTCTCACACACACACTCTTCTCTGTGTTCCTCCAGGACCCTCGGTCATCTGCTGAGCTACGATGTGGGTTCCAGCAGTGTCTGCAGTTCTGGCAGCACCCGTCCCTGTCCTGGCTCTCTCTGTTCCCCCGGATAGGAGCAGAGAGGAGCTTCACTGGCAAGAACGTCCCCTGGGCCCAGGACATGGCACTTCAACAGAGCCTCATGAGCGAATGGTGAGTGGGCATCAGAGGGGGGAGTGTGTGTGTGACTGTGTGTGCAGGTATTATTTCAATAGCTTTAAATGATCTTAAATTCAACTCCTTTCTCTCTCTCCCTCCTCCCTCCCCCCCCCTCCTCTCACTCCCCCCCTCTCTCTCTCCCTCCCCCCTTCTCTCTCTCACTCTCCCTCCTCTCACCCCCCTCTTTCTCACCCCCCTCTCGCTCCCCTCTCCATCCCTCCCTCCCTCCCTCTCCCTCCCAGGTCACTGAGTCTGTCCTCCCTGTACAGTCTATTGAAGGCCAGACTGTGTTCGTATTTCTATGTGTGTTCCTACCAGTTCACTGCTCTGTTCAGAGCCTCAGGACTGGCAGGGAACAGCAGCATCACTGCACTACTCACCCCAACCACCAGGGGGCTCAGAGAGGCCATGAAGGCTGACGGTGAGATAATAGATACAGTATATCCTTCAAGTTTATTATGTCATATGCACAGGATACACATTGTGTAAACAGTCCAATGAAACGCTGACCTTTAGGTTCCCTCTCGATAATGTGACAACAATAAGAAAATTACAAAGTAAACAATAAATCTAATAGAATAAACATTTTAGTATAAATACAAGAAGTCACTCAACAATATATAATGTAAAAGTTGATTAAACATTAATATATGGTTATTCTAATCTTGATAGTGAAACCTTTTCGGTGAAATACCTGTGCTTGTAGGTATTGAGTTCACACTCCCCCTACTGGAAGAAAAGAGGAAGAGCAAGGAGCAGGGATCAACCGGACACAGCCAGGAGACAGACAGAGAGGAGAAGGAGACACAGTGTGAAGCCAGTGACAAGGAAGACTATGATGATGAAGATGATGATGGTGGATTTTCCTGGCTGACGGAGATGGGAGTGCAGGATAAGATCAAGAAACCAGACAACATCTCCATCAAACTGCACAAAGAGCGCACCTCGGTGTGTTTAGACCACAAGCCAGAGTCGGTAGTGTGTGTGTCGGGAACGCACACCTTCACTCTCATCAACTTCCTCATCAACTGTAAGAGTCTGGTGGCGGGGTCTGGATCACAGGCAGGCCTGCCCCCCACCCTACTGGCCCCTACAGCCTTCAGAGGAGCTACGCTACACTCACTCAAGGTGAGACACACACACTGCAGCCATATTAGGAGCCTTACCTCCCACATTTCAATGTTCAATTATTATGAATAGAAATAACAAAAACAAGAATTTAACAGCATGTTGCCTTGTCTAATTGTGATGGTCTCTCTCCCCCTCTCTCTTGTGTTTGTCAGGCGCGTAGTGTGAACGTGAAGACCCAGGTGCGTGCTGGGTACCAGGACGTGTGCAGTCTAGAGGTGACGGGACCCATAATGCCTCACTCTCTCCACGCCCTGACCCGCCTGCTCCGGCCCGCTCAAAGAGGAGGCTTCAGCACCGCACTCTACACCCACGAACCCACCGCTGTCCTCAACACACACACCACCACCAGGGAAAAGGTCAGTCACACACACGAACCCACCGCCATACTGAACACACACACCGCTAGAACACAGGTGACACACACAAAGCTCAACTGTTATCCAAGTCACGACACTAATGTAACGGACTGGTATAAAAGCCTCATCATTTGATCTCCGCAATTCAAAGTTAAATTTGTAATAAAAAATAACTGAATATCCTTTGTACTTGTTTGTATCTCTCTCTCTCTCTCTTCCTTCCCCCTCTCTTCCTCCCTGCCTCTCCCAGGCTGAGCAGGCTGTAAAGCTGGATGGATGTGGTCTTCATCCCAGCACCATCCAGCAGCTCCAGGAGCCCTCTACCTTGGGAAAGTCTTCCCTCAGACAGCTCCACTTGAACAACTACTCCTACACATGGATGTCCTGAGAGCAACTCACCCTGCCTCTATCAGACTGCCCAGAGAGAACTGCTAGGCTGCATCCCAAATTCTACCCTTTTCCCTTTATAGTTAAATACTTTTGACCAGCGCCCTATAAAGTAGTGCACTATATTAGAAATAGGGTACCATTTGGGACACAACCAAGGGCCAACATGCCTGTAGTGGACCGTACCATTCCTACACTGCCATATATTTACTGTCCATATATGTCGGAATAGACTGTCCAGAACCTCTGGGTATGCTGGCAATTGTAGTTTTACTAACCCCCTGGTCCCTGGACTACAACCCAATGACTAATGGGAAATTGAGTTCTTGATGATTTGCCATAATGAGATGGATTTGGCTAAAGCAGACTTGTTGGTGGTTTTAGGCCCTGCCCTTTCTTATTTTATTTTTTCGTCTGTTTTTAAGTGCTTTTATTTCAACATAATTGTTTTACATTAATGGTGACATTTTATTGGATTAAATTCATGTTTGTCACATTATTTTTCTGCTTGACTTATTTTCCCCCCCTGACTGTTATATACTTGATGTCAAAGTCTGAACCTTAAGGTTTTGATTTCCTTATTTTTTCCCCTCTGCGTTGATTTGCTCTTGAGGAGAATAGTCAGTCACAGTGTGGTGTCTTGGCAGCAGAGACACTCTGTACTGACTTGCCCCCAGTTAGTTTCATGTTCCGTTAACGGGAAGCCGAATTGGGCTGCATCCAGGAGAGCACAACGTTCTGAAAGCTGCAGATAGAAATGGATTGTATAGAGCTGACATGGTCCCTTCTACATGACAGAGGCAGGAGCATGTCTATTCTATACTGAGCAAAAATATGAACGCAACAATGTCTACCATTTTACTGAGTTACAGTTCATATAAGGAAATCAGTCAATTTAAATACATTCATTAGGCCCTAATCTATGGATTTCACATGACTGGGAATACAGATATGCATCTGTTGGTCACAGATACCTTAAAGGTAGGGGCGTGGATCAGAAAACCAATCTATCTGTGACCACCATTTGCCTCATGCAGCGTGACACATCTCCTTCGCGTAGAGTTGATCAGGCCGTTGATTGTGGCCTGTGGAATGTTGTCCCACTCCTCTTCAGATGCTGTGCGAAGTTGCTGGATATTGGTGGGAACTGGAACACGCTGTCGTACACGTCGATCAGAGCATCCCAAATATGCTCAAAGAGTGACATGACTGGTGAGTATGCAGACCATGGAAGAACTGGGACATTTTCAGCTTCCAGGAATTGTGTGCAGATCGACATGGGGACGTGCATTATCGTGCTGAAACATGAGGTGATGGCGGCTGATGAATGGCACGACAATGGGCCTCAGGATCTTGTCACGGTATCTGTGTGGAATTGTGTTCGTTGTCCGTAGTTTATGCCTGCCCATACCATAACCCCACCGCCACCATGGGGCACTCTGTTCAGAACTTTGACATCAGCAAACCGCTCTGGTGGACATTCCTGCAGTCAGCATGCCAATTGCACGCTCCTTCAACTTGAGACATCTGTGGCATTGTGTTGTTACAAAACTGCACATTTTAGAGTGGCCTTTTATTGTCCCCAGCACAAGGTGCACCTGTGTAATGGTCATGCTGTTTAATCAGCTTCTTGATATGACACACCTGTCAGGTGGATGGATTATCTTGGCAAAGGAGAAATGCTCACTAATAGAGATGTAAACAAATTTGTGCACAAAATGAGAGAAAAAAAAAGAAGCTTTTCGTGCTTATGGATCATTTCTGGGATATTTAATTTCAGTTTAACATGGGACATTACAGTGGGCTTTACATGTTGCGTTTATATTTTTGTTCAGTGTACATAGTATGTTTCTATAAGAATGTTCTGCAAACGTTTGAGCCCACTGATCTGCATAGCTGCATGTTGATGAGTAAAGAGGAGCATCAATATAGACAGATGCAAATTGGCTACCTTTATGCGCCGGATGGCCAAATTAACAGGATTGATAGAGGGGGTTTATAACCAAACACTGGACTGGATACTAGCAATTTATGTTATTATAATCCTACATTCAGTCTTGACTATCTAGTGATCCAAATCTACAATCAGATCTCGATGTGTGAGCCTGTCAAGGTTATTATAATTTTGTGTTTTTATATTCGTTTTTAGTCTCAGTTTTCAGATCCACTTTACTAGTTTTTATTTAGTTTGTTTTACAAAAACATTTCTATTTTTATATTATTCTCTTTCAGTTTTAGTGTTAAGCTTACCATATGCTTCCCAGTCTTAACAGTTTGCGCATATTTTACGTCAGGCCAGGGTAAGCCTACACGAAACACAGCCCTTATTTTAAGTGTTTCTAAACTCCCCTATGAGAAAAATGAATGGTGGAAAAACGATTGGAATCATTTCCCTGTTTGACCGCTAGGTTTTATGGGTATTATGACACCCCCACTCTAGGGCTCTATAGGGTGGATGGATTAATAGTCATTTAAAGCAGCGCTAATGTGAGTCCTGACATAGACATCTGCTTCTCACGGTTAAAAAAGAGGACATCCCCTTGCCAATGGCAGAAGTCCAACCCGTGCGCAGATCCGTTTCTGACGGTTCGTTGTTTATCTCGCCTTGATAACCAGTTATTCGGTAAGAACACCGAGCACCCTTCACGGTGATTTGTTCTGTTGCCAA
This sequence comes from Coregonus lavaretus, assembly GCF_964263955.1. Taxonomy (NCBI): domain Eukaryota; kingdom Metazoa; phylum Chordata; class Actinopteri; order Salmoniformes; family Salmonidae; genus Coregonus; species Coregonus lavaretus. Next base: position 58,980 of record NW_028165619.1, on the reverse strand, counting down.
AGTTGATAATGGAGACGGTCAAGTGGACTTTTTCTTTTTAGGCTCGTGAGATCAACGACATCCACCAGACCCTGAACGGATTATCGTATCGATTTATTGATTGGCTATGAGTGGGATTTAGGCTACATTTCGAAAATATTTGTAACACTTTTTACCAGACATAATGCCCTTCTAATAACTTAATTGTTTCTTTCCTGATTTATTCAATAAAATTGTTTGTTTAGACTATATTTTATTATTTTATTTTTGTATTTATTTTTTACAGCAGGTGACCAAGGGCTAGACATCTTGCAAGATGATTTTTTTAGGCTTCTTGGCGATTTTGACTTCAGTCCAAGCTGGTGAGTTTCTTGAGATCACTAGGCTACTACTTTCTCAATAATTTAAAACTCATCAATAATTATTCTAAACTTTCCAAAGGCGTGGGTCGATCTTTGTTTAAAACTAGAGATCTCTGCTATACCTCTGCTCGATCTATCATCATCATCCAAAGGTCTTGGACACAGAAATTGATCTGTAGCATGTACATTTAGGTCTTCTGCCTGTCTCATGTCTGCCTTTCTTTCTGACTAATCATCTATTCATCCCTTTCTCCTTCTCTCTCTCCATCACTTTTTTCCATCCATCATCCCTCTCACACATACTGTTCTCCCCCTTCATTCTCCATCTGTCCATCCATCCATTCCCCCAGTGTCTGTGCCCACCTTCACCCCAGTGTATGAGCTGAAGGTGGGGTACGGGGACAATGTCACCCTCCCCTGTAACTTTTCCTCCTACCTGGGCCAGGATGATGAGGGGGAGGTCCGCTGGGAGGCCATGGGGCAGGAGGTGGCCTTTATGGAGGTTGGGAACATCCTTGGCGAGGCCAGCTGGGACGACAGGGTCAAGGGGGCGGAGGTCAAAACGACGCTGGGGTTCTCCTCCCGGGTGGAATTCCCCCCAGCAGAGAGGATGAGAGATGGAGACTTCTCAATGACCATCCAGGAGACAGTGCTGAGCGATGAGGAAATGTACGAGTGTATCTGGCAGGGCCGCAAGACCATCTCTACGGTCTGGCTCAAGGTTCAGGGTAAGTCTGTCTGTTATCAGGATTCCCATTCAGAGCCGCATTCTGTGGATGATGGAGTCGACCAGCGGCCATTTTGGGTGTACTATTTGGAATGTTTGATTAGCTTCATTTATGCTTATCACATCCTCTCTCACCCCTCACTCTTTTCTACTACTCTCCATCCCTTCTCTCTCTCAGAGCCCGACCCTCCACGGTCTATCACGCTGTTCAAGGGAGGCCCGGTCACTCTGCCCTGCTATGGCGTCATCCCCAAGACCCAGCTCACCAGCCAGATCTACGTCCAATGGCAGAAGGACGATGTGGAGATCCTGACCCTTAACCCTGGCCCAGACGACAAGGGACCTAAGGAAGAAGACCTCCGTCTCTCTCTCCCACCCAACAACCTGCTGGAGAACGGTGACCTGTCCTTGTTTATCTACAAGACGGAGCTCAAGGACCAGGGAGTCTATCGCTGCTTCTACAAGTCCAGGGGCTTCGAGGACCCCAAGAGCGGGATACCAGAGGCTGTCTCTCTGACCATCCTAGATCCATACACTGACCTATATAACTTAACAGGTAGGCCTACACAGGCTGACCTATATAACTTAACCGGTAGGCCTACACAGGCTGACCTATATAACTTAACAGGTAGGCCTACACAGGCTGACCTATATAACTTAACCGGTAGGCCTACACAGGCTGACCTATATAACTTAACAGGTAGGCCTACACAGGCTGACCTATATAACTTAACAGGTAGGCCTACACAGGCTGACCTATATAACTTACCCGGTAGGCCTACACAGGCTGACCTATATAACTTACCCGGTAGGCCTACACAGGCTGACCTATATAACTTACCCGGTAGGCCTACACAGGCTGACCTATATAACTTAACCGGTAGGCCTACACAGGCTGACCTATATAACTTACCCGGTAGGCCTACACAGGCTGACCTATATAACTTACCCGGTAGGCCTACACAGGCTGACCTATATAACTTAACAGGTAGGCCTACACAGGCTGACCTATATAACTTAACAGGTAGGCCTACACAGGCTGACCTATATAACTTACCCGGTAGGCCTACACAGGCTGACCTATATAACTTAACCGGTAGGCCTACACAGGCTGACCTATATAACTTACCCGGTAGGCCTACACAGGCTGACCTATATAACTTACCCGGTAGGCCTACACAGGCTGACCTATATAACTTAACCGGTAGGCCTACACAGGCTGACCTATATAACTTACCCGGTAGGCCTACACAGGCTGACCTATATAACTTACCCAGTAGGCCTACACAGGCTGACTGATCATCTGACACATTGAGTTTGTGCTTTAATTTGTGCTCAGTGTTTTCCCTTTTGTAACACAGGAACAGAGAATGTCACCAGTAGCTCAGACTTTACTGAGACTAGTGGTGCCAGCGAGAACCCAATAACGTTCTTCACTTTGGTGACCCAAGATAAGGAGGATATGCAAGGTACTGTCTAGGTGTTGCAAAGTTTGAAAGCTATTTTTTCCCCAATGCTTATTATTACTGTTTTCGTTAATGCTGGGACATACTGGTAACATTTCATTACATCATTACAGTGACATCATCTGAGCCAATATTAGTGCAGACAGAGATGACGCCATCATCACCTGACCCAACCTTCAGTGAGTGGCATGTTCTAAACGTTTTGGAAGTACTGTAGATGAATGTTTGAAGTAGTCAATGTTGAATACTGTGCCCTCCTATTCACTCTCTCTCTCTCTCCTCAGTCCTCTCCTCCTCCCCTCCTCCTTACCCAGAGGATCAAGAAGATGTGTTAGCAGTTTGGGTGAAGACTCTTCCACTGGTGCGTATCGGGATGATCGCCGGGGTTCTGCTGGTTACAGCTCTGATCTTCATCCCTCTGCTGGCTCTCAACAAGATCCCGTCCTAGACCCACATCAGGAAGAGAGGGTAGACCCAAGGGTTAGGGGCAAGGTCATTCAATTATGGTTCTGGAGGGCTGAAAAACAGTTTATTTTTTAATCAGACTGATTCAGACCTGGGTCTATCAGGTGACTCGTGGCCAATCAATTACATCAATTGATAATGAATTCAGGACTAGTAACTTTTTAAAGTGTATATATGTGAATATGCTAAATGATCTTTGCCACGTTACAGCTACAGCCACTATGCATTAATGTCCTCTGCGATGCTGGATCAATCACTCCTCATTTGAGCTGCCAGTGAGAGGTCTGAGATCGTTTGATGATGTCTGAACTGCTACGTCTGTTGAACGCATTGAAGGTTGTGTATTGGAATGTGGGATTGGACTCAAGGCTTCAGATGAACCCTTCTATGCTGTATCCATATATAGTATTCCTATTAATATCGCTCCCTGCACCAGGAAATATGTTTATTGCTACAAGTGCTGGAATGATGACACGGGTGGGGAGACAGTCTTCAAATACTGAACTGCACCGTTTGAAAACACAGTATTGGATGTACGATAAATGTGTGTTGAGTGCGTGGCAAATAAAAATGGAAGACACTTTCTTGTCTGTATAAACAACAAAATGAGAGAAAATGTACTTCACGCACATAGTCAAAGGATTGTATCATTTAATGAATCAGATAAAACAAACTAAAATCTTTATTTTGGTATTTCAGACCATAACTCATACTGTTACCCACATCTCTTCGCTTTCAGCTAACACTTTACATTTGTTTTTATACAGGCCTTGTAAATAACACTACCAACAAAAGCGGACTGAGAAAGCTCAACCTAGACAGTAGTAAATTAATCTGTCCAAAATTAGACAACTATCAAGTGAATCACTTTCTTGACAGCTTTAAAATGAATGTTCCAATGGGTAACATTTGATGATATTGATGATTTGGTCATGAGAATGGTGGAGTTTTAAAAATTCTCCCAAATGCATTAACACTATGAACAGCTTCTTGAAAACGTCATTTGAGCTTCAACACATAAGATAAACATTCAAAGTAGGATAAAAAACTGTTACGGAACCGTTTTAAAATATCAGTAAGTTTCTTTCGCTTCCAGATTAGCACTATCTCCTAGTGTTGACCATTAGGCAGCAGATACGGTCTGAATGCTTGTTGAGTGTGGGCTCAAAACATTGAATAAGACTTGATAGAACAGATTCAAATCATCATTCCCTGGTGGGTGAATTCAAATTCTATATGTCCATGTCAACCAGAAGGGTCTGCGGCTCAAGTCGTTTTTTCTCCAGTGTGTGTGTTACACATTGGAGGCGGAGGAGAACAGTGGTCCAGTGGTAGCAGTGGTGAACACAGGCCCTGTATAAAGCCCTGTGTCCCCTGCCACTTCTCCCATGGCCTGCAGAGCCACCGTAGCAGCCATGGCTTTGGCATGCTTCTTATTGGGACTGGCTGACGCGGGCTGGAAGTCTTGACCATTCACCACCACCTGGGATACAGAGAGAGAGAGAGAGAGAGAGAGAGGAGGAGGTTATATAACGCAAACCATCTGACAAAGTCATTCATAAACTAATAAACAAACCCATAGGCTGACAGCAAGTATCCACACCTTGAAAAGGAAGTTCTTGCGGTGGTCTGGGCCACTGTGGGTCACCATAACAAACTCTGGAGGAATCCACTTCTTCTTGTTACACATCTCCATCAGAGCAGACACTGGGTGCTTACCTGGGGGAGCAGATGGTTAACACATTCATTAAATCAATACAATTCTAATTGATTGATTCTATAGCAAATAAAATGCAATATTGGTCAATTGAGTGAGACTGAGTTAAAATCCTGTGTGTGTGGTGTACTCACCCAGTAGATCCTTCATCACAACCATACCGCCCGACTTCTGAGTCTTCTCTCCTTCAGCCACCAGACCTACGGTCAGATTATACACACATTATTAATCATCATTAATAGCCTTGTGGCATAATATTATGATGCATAATGCTTTGGCGTAAAGGATGGGTCTCCGTAATGGTTTGTACTGAATTTCACCTTTGCGGTCAGTCTTGAAGTCGATGATGATTGGCTCGACAGTGCCCTCGCGGTGTCGCCCTAGCCCCTCCCCCGTCCGCCATCCCATCTTCCTCATGAGGAACTCCCCTACTCCTCCCGACACCGGGGCTGCTCGCAAGAACTGGTCCTACAGAGAGAGAGAGCGAGAGGGAGAGAGGAGAGAAGAGAGGGAGAACAACAGAAGAGAGAACCATGGAGTGAGGAGGAAGAGAAGAGAGAAAGAGGCAGAGAGGCGAAAGCAGATAATTAGTTTCCACCGTGAAAACATCTCTCAACCACCTAATCCACTCACTCACACCACTGTCACAGTCAGACATGAGTTAGAGACTACCTTCAGAACAACTCTCACATGCCTCTGAATAACAGTTATTGGTGATTGTGTTACTGTCTGTAGTAACCTCTACACCTACATAAAACACTAGAATTAACTACACCTACGTAAAACACTAGAATTAACTATCTGTGGTGGCAGCTTTGAGCACTGTGAAATTCTTACGTTTCTGAGAGAACATTTCTAGAGAAACATCTAAACACATTAAAAGAGTACAGATGAAATCAACTAAAAGTATAAATCAAATAAATACTCTGGTGAAACTCAAGACACAGCCGAGAAGCTAATTTCTTCACACATTATACCACATAAATAAGAGGGGGCTGTACCTTGACACCATTTCTTTCTGTCGCTCTCTCACACACACATACTTTTTCTCTCACTTTCTCACTCTCTCTGACACACACACACACTGGTTACACAAGATGTACAGTAAGGCGCTGTGTGGTGTACGTACCTAGCCCCCCATCACCGGCCCAGCGTCAGACAGGAAATGAGAGGGGGCCTGACTGTGGCCATGGCAACAAGGACAGCTACAAGGACTGACCCTGAAACGAGTGTCCAATACACAGAGAGGTGAAAGTTCACAGGTCACCCCTGTGAACCCACACCTCTCTCTCCCTCTGCTCCAATCCAGACCCCTCTTTTCGACCCCCTTCCTCGGTCTTCCCCAAGGACTGGGAGGAAGTTGCCCCTAGACACTGATCTCAGGTCAGTTTGGAGTTAGGATTTGCAGAAGGGAAGCTGATCCTAGATCTGTGCCTATGAGCAACTTCTGATCGCAGCCTCCCCCAGGGCAAGGGAAAGAGCACAGGCATGTCCATGGACACCTGTAACTAGCCTAGGTCCCTCAGAGCAGAGATCTCCCTCAGGCAGTGGTCTCCAATTGTGGTCCTGGAGCTAAAGTGTGCAGGTTTTTGTTACAGCCCAGCACTAACCTATATGACTGTGCTGGGATGGAACAAAATCCTGCATAGCCTGGACTAGGGTTGGAGACCACTGACTGGTCTAAAACTAGACCCCACTCATCTACTGGGTAATGGGATGCACCAGGACTGGTTGCTAGGGGCACCCAATATCCACACAAACATCATGGTGCTTATGCTAGTGTGCTGTAAATCAATGTTAGCTGCTGTAATGCTAGCGTGCTGTAAATCAATGTTAGCTGCTGTAATGCTAGCTTGCTGTAAGTCAATGCTAGCTGCTGTAATGCTAGCGTGCTGTAATGCTAGCAAATGCATGTTACTGTAACATTAGTATGATCAATGCCCTCTCATCCCTATATCATGTCTCTGAACATGTCCATAGCATATGCCCATAGCATCTGTGACCTGTGACAAGCATGTGAAGGACGTGTCGTGTTAAATGAAGACTGAACTCAGCAGATCCATCACTCTCTCTACAGCAAAATTATGTGACAATGTGTAACCTAACCTGAGAGAGAGATTCCTCAGGATGTTTAATTTAGCTCCCAGAGTGTGTATTAAAACAGTACAGTAGCCCCCTGCCTCTGTGTGTGTTTACAGAGCTCAGGGAGGCTTGGGGTACAGTTACACACACTGGCTTCAAACAGCTCACTATAGAAAAACCATAGGGCACGTAGAAGGGTTCAGGGGGGTCCACAGACAGAGGACAAATGACTATGGTTATCTCTGGGCCTGATGACATTCTGGGTGTGGGGAGTGATAGGGAGATACAGCTTTAGGGAGACAGGTTACTATAGTCTCTACAGTCATGCTATCTTAGGGTGCATCTGAATAGTCTAAAGTGACGTCCTCACCTAATGTCCCCACTAACATCTGCACTGATCTTAAAAAGGCAGGATAGGTGAAAGAATAGTGCTTTCCCCTTTCCAGTGTTCTGAGATCAGTGTGAATCCAAGGAAAGAGACGAGGAAACTTCTTTAGACTATTGAGATGGACCCATAATCTCTGCCCTGCCCTGGGGTGCTAGAGGACAAGGGGGGGTCTGGGGTCTGCAGACTTACTTCCAGCTCTCCTCTTCCTTCCTCCCCTCCCTCCCTCATTCTCCGAGTCCCTATTCCGACTCCGAGGGGGACTATTTAGCGGACAGACCAGAGCGCCACTAGTGGCCGGGTGTCAGACCAGCGCACCACTAGTAGCCGGGTGTCAGTACTGCATTTGCACCTGCTTTGGTAAGAATGTCACATGTAAGGAATCTGCATCGCTACCCTTAACATGGTGTACCCACTTCACAGGAAATGTAATTAGTGAGGGTGTGTGTGTGTTGCGGGGGAGGGGTGGGGGGTGATTTTAGTTTCAGGGTATTTGGTGATATCTCTGTATGTCAGATTAAAGATAAAGATTAAAGACTGGGTGCATCATGTTACCACTGTAACAGACTGCAGTGCAAATATTAGGGTGAGTCAACATAAACAACAGGCTTCCTTTAACGTCAGGGGATCTTTTTCTGACGCAGACAGAAACACACACACACACAAACAAACAATACAGACAACAGATGCTCACCCACACACACACACACATCCAGACATCGGTAAACAGGAAGAAAGCTACGTGCGTTAGCGCTGACACGGGTTGCCATAGTAACAGTGGACCCCACGTTTCGGGGCTGTTACATCGGACCTGGATTCCACTGAGTAACAGTGGAACTATTCCATTCTAACCCAGTCTGTTCTACGTCAACAGAACATTTGTCTAACTAAATACAGTATATAGCTCTGGCTCTATGCGCACAGTCATCCAGTTATTTGATTTGGGAGCAGGCTGAGGAGTGTAAGGCTTGTGAAGTGGGTACACCAGTGGGCATGGGGCGATGCAGACACCTGTAGGGTAGTGGGGTGGTATGTTTGGGGTGAGGGGAGTGTGTGTGGAGCAGGTAAGACAGTGGATGGTACCTTTTTGATCCAGGCCTGTGGTCCGCTGTTGGACAGCTCCTCTGAGCTGAGCACCGTGGCTCCAGTAGAACCTGTAAACAGACCAGGGATGGTGTTGGACTGGGCCCACGCATCCACCTTCCAACAGAGAGGAAGGGTTAGTGTGTGTGTGTGTGAGAGACAGGAGGTGAAAAGATAGGAGTGTGTGTGTGTACATTATGCTTATACGAATGCTTGTTGTTGTTTACCTGTTCCTGAGCACGGCTGAGCATGCAGATGGCGCTGACGTCGTACGGGTTCTCCGCCAGACGCTTCTGGGCCTTCATCCTCTCACCAACTGCCTGGGTGATGTCTACAGGCTAGAGGGGGAGACACAAAAGTCAGCACCACACACACACACCAGTCATTCACACACATACATGCAAAAACACAATACTGCACACACATACACCAGTGAACAGCAGATAAAACTAATACAATAAAACTAATCTAGACTTATCCCATGAGACCTAGATCAGTTGTTATATATAACTACATACATCTACGTAGTTGTCAGTATTTGTATTTTTTTGAGTTGTCAGTATTAGTACAGTTGTACCCCCCCCAAAAAAATAAAACGCAACCTGCGGATTTTCAGCCAGATTTGTTTAATAACAGTTGCATCAAATACAAAATAAGCACAAATTAACAGCGAGGTCACGGATGACGTCAGCCGATTTCTCATTGATCCGCCCATCTGATGATTGATGACTGATCGATAACTCAATTATAAACCACTTGTCATCCCCTGGGGGTCAGGTTATTCATTGGCATTACTCTGAGATTTGAGAGGTCAAATAATGCCCTTGATTGTACATTCAATTTGGAATTGGTGGGGGAGGAGGGTCAGTGTTTTACATGCCGACCTCCGAAACAGCTATTCCAGCTAAACACAGTCAATGCTGCTATAGGGTCAGATCAGATTTATTTATTTATTTATTATTTATAATTATTTATATGAGGAGCACTGGTATGGCATTACAACTAAACTCACCATCCCATCTAAACCAGTGGTTCCCAAATCTTTTTCTCCTACTGGGTATGTCACCGCACCTAAGGCTTCTGGACTTTTCTACCTTCAAATCAACCATACCAATGTTTCTAGCTACGGTGTGGAACCAGAGAACCTGGTCTCAAACTACGTCCCAATAGGAATCAGCAGTGACCCACCACTTCGGAAACCCCTGATCCAAACCACTAAATGTGGTAAAACACTGGGTTAAAACTAAAATACAAAAATAATCATATATATTTTCAAAGCGTATGATTTTGAAATGCAGAATATCTTTATTCAACTCCGTTTCTCTCTCCATCCTCCCTCTTTCACGACGACTCTCCTAAAACCCCTTCATCTCTCTTAGTGTCACCTTATCCCATCCTCCCCCTCTCCTCCTCCTCCCCCGTCCTCTCCTTCCCCGCCGTGTCCCACCTGTAGCGGAGGCTCCGGGAACACACTATCACTCTCCTTGACGATCGCCGGCTCCTCCGTTGCCACGGACACCGCAGACAAAGGCGCATCCCCAGGCGAAGTTTCCTTGGCAGCCGTTGCCAAGGCCTTGGTCGCCGCCGCCGCTTTGGCCTTTTCCGCCTTCTTGTCGACGGTCACCCACTCTCCGTAAGCCCCTCCCCCGTCGCCCTCCTTCTTCCTGTGCTGGGAGCCCGATGACACGGGGAACTCCTTGGCGAACGCCGCCTCGCTCCGAACCGCCAACGCCGGCGATGGACGCACGGACGCGTTCTGAGAGAGGAGGAGGGAGGAGGGGCAGCACAGGAGTAGGAGGGGTGGGGGGGGGGGTTACTGTTAAAAAAATGGGGAGGAAAAAATATAAAAAGACAAAAAGGTGTGTTTCAACAAGGGGAATGGTTGAAGAGGAATGGCTTGTTATCATAGCAGTTATTGGGCCCAGTCTCAATCAGGTAGATTTATCTCCAGTGCACTTCAACCGGCAAACTTCACTCACATGACTGAGGTCTCCTTGGGGTGGAAGTTTGTGGGAAAGTGCGCAAGAGTATAAATCTACCTGGTTTAGTTCTGGGCCCAAGGAGGCTTGCTGTCTGCTTTGCCCATCTGCCCATTGCCTATGTTGGCCCAATGGGAAAAACAGTATGTTATGTTGTAAAATATAATGTGGCAGCAATAGGAACAGCTCTTTTAACATCAGCCCGGGGCAAAACAGACAGCAGACGGCATACTGCAGTTCACTTCAACCATTCACCCAGTTAGGCACATCTCTTCAGTCCCACACAGTATCTAAACAGTAACTACTCTTTAACTATGTTCGAACAGTAACTATGTTCTGAAAACCAAATATCAGTTCAAACTACCTCGATACATTTGCAAATGGTTAAGCTCAGAATGTACTGTATATTCATGAAAGACATGTTGATGCTGTGTGTGTGTGTGTTCCATGTTCTTACATTGAGGCTGAAGGAGATGCCCTTGACCTCCCTCAGGGCGGCTCGTCCAAACGGTTTGCCGTCTTCCTCGTCGTCAGATATACGGGGCTCAGCGATGGCCAGCTCCCCTCCCCTCTCCACTATCTTCTTACACTTCTACAAAGACACACAGGCCACAGCTAGAGGGTCAGTGTTTCCATTTCATGTCTAAGATTTGTGTTTTTTATAAAAAAGGTGCAGGTCTACATTTTGCACCAGGACAAATGCTTAGTAAATCTTCTCCAAAGCATATGATTATACGATTGTCATCGTCATGACATTGAAGAGCACTTACGTCAGTGAACTCCTTGATGCTGATGCTGTTGGCCTGCTTGGCCACCTTCCTCTTCACATCCTCGATGGTGGCCATGTTGGGCTGGGGGGGACCTGGCGGGGGCTTGTTGGTGATGCTGGGGAGCGGGGCCATCTGGTGCATGGAGGCCATAGATCCCATACTGGCCAGGGCAGCCGTCATTGTGGCAGCCGTCATGCTAGCCATAGCTGCATTCATGGTCATGCTCATAGGCATGTTCATAGTCATGTTCATGGGCATGTTCATATTCATGGGCATGGAGAAGGACATGGGGTTGGGTAAAGGCAGCTGGAGGACTGCTTTGGGTCGTAGGCTCTCTGGGATGGGTATCCCGGCCTTGGCACACATGGCGGCTGCATTAGCCTTAGCAATCTCCAGTAACTGGTCTTTATCTGTGAGGAGGGATGAGGAACACATCACAAACTTGCATTGAGACTGCACTTACTGTACACCTGTGTTTTTTTCAAGTTACCCTTAGGGAAAATAAAGTTATTCAACTCAAATACATTGATCATGCAAAAAATGTTGTGACATGCTTACCCAGCTCTGTGAGTCGTGGCGGGCTTTTGCTGGTGTCGCGGTTGGTGCGTGCCGGGGACCTCTTCTTGCGGAGGATGAGGACTGGGGAGTGGCTTGGCTCACGCTTCCAGCGGTCCCTCTGGCTCAGCTGGTGGCTGCCGAATGCACCCCTCCCCCTCCGCCGCGAACCGGAGCGCGACCTCGATCGCTTTGACCTCCGAGCAGGAGACCGTGACTTGGACCGTTTCCTTTTCGGTGACCTAGACTTTGAGCGCTTGTTCCGCGTTCTGGATTTGGATCGTGATTTCTTCTTTCTCGTCCCAGACTTTGAACGAGACTTCTTCCTCCGAGACGGCGTCCTAGATTTAGACTTCCTCTTGCGGCTTCGCGACGAGGACCTTGATTTCTTCTTCCTCCCTGGAGACTTGGATCTGGACCTCCTCTTCTTGGAGGACTTTGCATCAGAGCGTTTCTTCTGAGCAGGAGACTTTGACCTGGACTTTTTCCTCTTTGAAGGAGACCTGGACTTCGAAGACGCTCCTTCCTTCTCTGTCGTCTCTGCCTCTCCAGATGTTGGCTGTGATTTAGGTTGAGGTGAGGCAGCCAGCTCTCCATCTTCACCCTGAGGTGTCACCTTGTCCCCTCCATCAGCATCCGTTTTGGGGGGTAGGGAATCTACAGAGCCATACAGGGTTTCTGAAGTAACAGGTCCATCCGATTCCCCTGGCTCACCAGTTGGCTGGCAGCTGTGGTTAGGATCAGAGACTGACGTTGAATGGTGGTCAGGGGAGGCCTCATGCTGCTCACCTGAAGGCACCTCGGGAGGAATAGGGCACTTCTGTGGAGACGTCAGACATTCTGAGTGCTGGGAGGAAACGGCTGGCTCTCCCTTATTGCTGTCCCCTAATAAGGGTATCGGCTTCCACCCTCCTCCAGAGGCGACGGCCATATTGACGACACCATCAATGCTGCTTTCGGAAGCTAGGGCTGGCGGATCGATTGGAACCATTACGTTTTCGTCTTTCACAGCAGACTCATCTTTGGCCAGGGCCGCAGAGGGATCCTTCTCGGCCGATGGGCTGTCTCTTGAGGCAGACCCGGATTTGGATTTGTCGTTTCTGGACGGAGAGAGAGATCTTGAACTCATCTCTCTGCGTCTCGACTGAGATCTCGTCTTAGATTTCGATCGCCTTCTGGATCTCGATCTGGACCGTCTGTCTTTCTTTAAGATCACGAGGGACCTTGACCGGGTTCTCCTGCCTCTCCTGGACCCGGACCTTCTAGAACGCGACCCGGACCTCCGGTGCCTTGATCTGGAACGTGTGTGTCCGACACCTCTTCTACCGGACCTCGATCTGGATCTCCCTCTCCTGTCCCGGGATCTGGACCTGCGCTTGCCTGAACGAGACCGTGAGCGTCTGGAGGAGGACTTTTCAGAACACTTCTCCTCTAGTTTAGGGATGATATCAGGCAGATCCTGAGGTTTGCTCTCCTTGTTCCCAGGCTGAGGCTTCGACTCGGACTCCGATTCAGATGAGCTGTTGGACTTGCCATCTTTCTTCCGCTTTTTCTTCTTCTTCTTCCCAGAATGTCGTTTATGCCGCTTGGATCTCCCATCATCCTCTTCCCCTGTGGAATTAATGACAATATTTGAGAAATTAATCATCATGACATTTGATTCAATAGTGTTAAAGGCACAATATGTAGACATCGACATTACCTGGTTGCTAAAATTATGTGTTTGCCAAATTTCAGTTTGTGACAAAACAAGCAATATTTAGTGTAGAGAATCATTGTACCATCTAGCTAAACTGCTGTGAAATATACTTTCAATAACCAAAAACGTTGTAAAAAGACACAAACGGATCTACCGCTTATCAGACTTGCTTTCAATGAGAATGACAGATCTAGAACTCACATTTCAATGTGAATTTCGTTGTGCACAAAGCTACATAATGGACCTTTAAGTAGTCGGCTGATTATTAACATCAAACTGAAAAGGTCCACCACTGCTATTATGCATATGCTTAGTATTATACTTAGTAGTAGCGTGAGACTACTTACCAGTCTTTGCCTGGTCTCCATCTGAGTCTGCTGCCGATTCTGAGTCACTCTCTTTCTCTTCCTTACGTTTCTTCTTTTTGCTTTTGTGCTTCTTGTGCTTCTTGTGTTTCTTGTGTTTCTTTTGTGGGACATCACCCTCTTCCTTATTGGTTACGCCATCTTTATCTGCATAAATAATACAGTACATTACTTAACATTAGAATTTCATTTGAAATAGATGTTTTCACCTGATCACAACTGTAGTATCAGTGCAAATAAAGGAAAGGAGATGAGAGAATATCACTTTGGACTATTGAGATACAGCCCGTGTGGTACTGACCTTGTGTGTTGTTGATCCCATCTGCTCTTTCTGCAGTTTTACCATTGGGATGGCCTTCATCTGTCAGACTTAATAGAGAGAATGCAGGTATGAGATGACCCCTGTACTTGAACTTACAGTAGGGTCCTTCAACTTTCTTATCAGCAGGGGTCTTGGTTTTTAACAACATGACACTGGACACAACGTTAAAGGCCAATATCTAAGTATGCATGAGCTTGATTTATACTACATGTGTAACGTAGTCTACATAATAACAACTGACAGGCTAGCTAGCTACCTTTAGTTATTTAACCTCAAATTAGAATGTGATTGTGTAACATGAAAACTCAAAGGCATAACTACAAGTCCCCGGCATTGTTTTTGACATAGCTAGCTAAATTGAAAGTCCGGATAATCCAAAGTTTGTATATGTAATTTATATGTATTGCCTTCGCACACTGTGAGTCTGCCAAACCAACGTTTTGGGGCAGTTCTAGCAAAGAGATCGCGTCCTGGTAAACTGCTAACGTTGGCTTGTTAGCAATCCGCATTTAGCATGATTAGCTAGCTAGGAAGGTGCGTAGTGCGAACAAACTAACGTTAGCTACCTGGTTTGCTTGAACCCAATAACCACAGTATCATAATATTTGCAAGAACCAACCCATGAGACTACTGTGTTATTAATCAGCTACTTAGCTAGCTAGCTAAATACATTGTAGCCATAGAAACTGCCTGCCTAGCACACTTTGTACTGGACACGCAAGTTAGCTAGCTAGTAGGCCAGCACAGAAGAATATACATTTCTCAATTTGTCCGAACAAACCATTCATGCCAGTAATGTAAACTGTATAAAAACATATTTACATGATATCTTGACTCTCATCTTCAATTTCTTTTATCTTATTTACTACGAAATCGCGAAAGATTTGCTCGATGTTGGCCGCCATGTCTTTCGTAATCCCTCAATTTACCGACACATCCACCAATGTGTTCTCCACAGCATCCGTACAGCGCATGTGTAGTAGCACAGACCAACACCGGACGTTGGTTGCAACCCACCGCACATACATACTGAAAAAGTTGTTCATGGTTGGGTGCGTACTGTCTTTGCCTCTGTCTGTCATCAACTGTCGGTGTAGTGAAGCACTTCGTTTATCCATTGATCTCACTTTTCTAGTTTTCCTCAAGCGAATTGTTTTCCCGAAGTCTTTGTTGATATAGGCAGGCAGTAGATAGCCTATTTTATTATTTACGCCTACCTGCCGTACAGGAGTGTCTCATTCATAAGCGTGGATAAAGATTATACGGCTTGGATCAGTTGGTTCCAGTTAATTTGTTTTTGATTTCATTATACTATTCAAACAGTATTCGGAAATTTCGAGTAGGGGAAGACTTTGGACCTGTTGCTGAAGCATCATTGAAACAGCTTCAGGCAGAGCACACCTCCAGCTGTTTTCATTTCACAATGAACACGAGACACACCATGTAAAATACTCAGTTTTTATTTTAAGGGAGGACATACAACTTAATACAAACAGGATGCAGATGTTTTATGGTTCACATGATTACCGCATGGAAACAGAATGTGTAGAATGGATATAGTTATACAAATCCATGTGTTTTTTAATGTCACTCAAGATGGTGGCAGAATAGAACACTTCAATAGAACACTCCATGTGTTGGTTACTAGTGAGACCTGATATCGCTACCAATCAGGGGGGGGAAATAGTTAATTTCACTTTTCTGTTGTGTTTGTCTCCAACAGGTTTTGTTGCTTGCTATGTATGTTGCAACTTGCCATCGAGTGACCAGTCCCTTTCATAATACATTGTAATGTCCATTCTACTTGTTCTAATTCTACAGTTAGTGCAGGCCTCTTATGCTGCCATGGGGAAGGAGCAGATGGAAGCCCTCTTCAGTTCACAGTCCACTGCTGTCCACCAGCTCTCATCTGGGAGAGGGAACAAAGGACATTGTTGTTAAATGGACCACTCGTATACCATATCATCACATTTTAAGGATCTAACTTTGATTGTGTCTAATAGACCTGTTGATTAAAACGGTATCAGAATTTTATGGTCGTGAAAGAACAGAACTCAATCTTATCATATAACATGCTCACATAACTAAAACCAAGTTGATCTGGGTCCTTCCCAGACTTTTTATGATTTATAGCCTTATTTATCAACAGTCTCAAAGGTAGCATTTCACAATATAACCTGTTATTGATATCACTGTCACTTAGAAAATATTATATTGCTAATACTTAAAAGGTTGTCAATATAGATATGAAATACTGTTTAAAGGTATGAGTCTCACCAATTCTGAACATCTCCAGACAAGCCTGCTTGTCTGTCTGTGTGTCTGGGTGACCGGGCATCCAGTCACTGTAGCCCCAGGCGGACCCGTCGGTCCACTCTGACTGCTCATCCTGCAGGGGTCACAACACACACACACACACACTATTAAAACTCTTGGAAAATGGCTTGTTTACTATTAGACATTCTGATTGGACAAGAGTGAGGGGGTGATGGAATACTGACCTTCACGACTCCACCTAGCCAGGTGAGGACGGGGCTCTTGGTGGCCTTGGTCACCATGGAGACCAGGCGGGAGTGCAGGTCGCCGTTGGTTACGGAGGCCAGGTGTCCGTGAGGGGAGAGAACGCTGCAGGAGGACTGGACGCACACACACACAAATATTAGGACAGCTGTTTGTTTGAGAGAAAAGCGAATGTGACTGACTGGGTGTATATTTCACCTCTGCCTCACTGAAGGTCATTAGTGTGGGGTTGAACTGATAGCAGTGGCCATCGATGACCTCACCAACACACTCTGTCTCTGAGTGAGTCTCAGCCTTAGCTCTCACCAGCCTGTCATCTACAGGGAGAAGGAGAGCAAGCATACTCCGTCAGTACGCAAACATAACACACACAAACTGTACATACACACACACATACTGTACACACACTGTCTGAACTCGTCCACAGAGAAAGGAATGTACACTGGACAGAGAGAAAGAGAATGTACATAGTGTACAAAACATTATGAACTCCTTTCCATGACATAGACTGACCAGATGAATCCAGGTGAAAGCTATGATCCCTAATTGATGTCACTTGTTAAATCCACTTCAATCAGTGTAGATGAAGGGGAGGAGACAGGTTAAATAATTATTTTTAAGCCTTGAAACAATTGAGACATGGATTCTGTATCGGTGCCATTCAGAAGGTGAATGGGCAAGACAAAATATTGAAGTGCCTTTGAACAGGATATGGTAGTAGGTGCCAGGTGCACCGGTTTGTGTCAAGAACTTCAACGCTGCTGGGTTTTTCATGCTCAACAGTTTCCTGTCTGTATCAACAATGGTCCACCACCCAAAGGAAATCAAGCCAATTTGACACAACTGTGGGAAGCATTGGAGTAAACATGGGCCAGCATCCCTGTGGGACACTTTCGACACCTTGTAGAGTCCATGCCCCAACTCAATATTAGGAAGGTGTTCTTAATGTTTTGTACACACAGTGTATATAACCCTAAATACCAATAGTTATTTCATTTTTTAGAGATTACCTTTCCGAAAAATTTAACATTTCAAAGCCGTGTACCTGGTGCCACTCTCCTGTCCATTTCACTGACGTGTTTCTTGACGAGGCCAGTGTTCAGGTCCATGATGAAGCGTCTGGGGGGCTCTGATCCCTGTCTGCGCTCCTCCACTGGAACACTCCTGACCTCAACCTCAGCCTCGACCAGCCTCACATCTACAGGGAGAAAGATAGGGCCACTGAATAAGCAATTCAAGCGGACAGGCTTTTAGAAATGGATATGAATATATATATATATATATATATATAGGTATATAATATATACACTACCAGTCAAAAGTTTGGACACACCTACTCATTCAAGGGTTTGTCTTTATTTTTTAAAAATTGTACATTGTAGAATAATAGTGAAGACATCAAAACTATGAAATAACACATATGGAATCATGTAGTAACCAAAAAAGTGTTAAACAAATGAAAATAGATTTTAGATTCTTCAAAGTAGCCACCCTTTGCCTTGATGACAGCTTTGCACACTCTTGGCATTCTCTCAACCAGCTTCATGAGGAATGCTTTTCCAACAGTTGAAGGAGTTCCCACATATGCTGAGCACTTGTTGGCTGATTTTCCTTCACTCTGTGGTCGAACTCATCCCAAACCATCTCAATTGGGTTGAGGTTGGGTGATTGTGGAGGCCAGGTCATCTGATGCAGCACTCCATCACTCTCCTTCTTGGTCAAATAGCCCTTACACAGCCTGGAGGTGTGTTTTGGGTCATTGTCCTGTTGAAAAACAAATGATAGTTCCACTAAGCGCAAACCAGATGGGATGGCGTATCGCTGCTGAATGTTGTGGTAGCCATGCTGGTTAAGTGTGCCTTGAATTTTAAATAAATTACAGACAGTGTCACCAGCAAAGCACCCCTACACCATCACACCTCCTCCTCCATTCTTCATGGTGGGAACCACACATGCGGAGATCATCCGTTCACCTGCTCTGCGTCTCACAAAGACATGGCGGTTGGAACCAAAAATCTCATATTTGGACTCATCAGACCAAAGGACAGATTTCCACCGGTCTAATGTCCATTGCTCATGTTTCTTGGCCCAAGCAAGTCTCTTCTTCTTATTGGTGTCCTTTAGTAGTGTTTTCTTTGCAGCAATTCAACCATGAAGGCCTGATCCACGCATCTGAACAGTTGATGTTGAGATGTGTCTGTTACTTGAACTCTGTGAAGCATTTATTTGGGCTGCAATCTGAGGTGCAGTTAACTCTAATGAACTTATCCTCTGCAGCAGAGGTAACTCTGGGTCTTCTTTTCCTGTGGCGGTCCTCATGAGAGCCAGTTTCATCATAGCGCTTGATGGTTTTTGCGACTACACTTGAAGAAACTTTCAAAGTTCTTGATATTTTCCGGATTGACTGAACTTCATGTCTTAAAGTAATGATGGACTTTCGTTTCTCTTTGCTTATTTGAGCTGTTCTTGACATAATATGGACTTGGTCTTTTACCAAATAGGGCTATCTTCTGTATACACCCCTGCCTTGTCACAACACAACTGATTGGCTCAAACGCATTAAGAAGGAAAGAAATTCCACAAATTAACTTTTAAGAAGGCACACCTGTTAATTGAAATGCATTCCAGGTGACTACCTCATGATGACTACCTCATGAAGGTCAACATTCACAAGGCCGCAGGGCCAGACGGATTACCAGGACGTGTACTCCGAGCATGCGCTGACCAACTGGCAAGTGTCTTCACTGACATTTTCAACCTCTCCCTGTCTGAGTCTGTAATAACAACATGTTTCAAGCAGACCACCATAGTCCTTGTGCCCAAGAACACTAAGGTAACCTGCCTGAATGACTACCGACCCGTAGCACTCACGTCTGTAGCCATGAAGTGCTTTGAAAGGCTGGTCATGGTTCACATCAACACCATTATCCCAGAAAACCTAGACCCACTACAATTTGCATACCGACCCAACAGATCCACAGATGATGCAATCTCTATTGCGCTCCACACTGCCCTTTCACACCTGGACAAAAGGAACACCTATGTGAGAATGCTATTCATTGACTACAGCGCAGCGTTCAACACCATAGTGCCCTCAAAGCTCATCGCTAAGCTAAGGACCCTGGGACTAAACACCTCCCTCTGCAACTGGATCCTGGACTTCCTGACGGGCCGCCCCCAGGTGGTAAGGGTAGGTAACAACACATCCACCACGCTGATCCTCAACATGTGGGCCCCTCAGGAGTGCGTGCTTAGTCCCCTCCTGTACTCCCTGTTCACTCATGACTGCATGGCCAGGCACGACTCCAACACCATCATTAAGTTTGCAGATGACACAACAGTGGTAGGCCTGATCACCGACAACGACAAGACAGCCTATAGGGAGGAGGTCAGACACCTGGCCGTGTGGTGCCAGGACAACAACCTCTCCCTCAACGTGATCAAGACAAAGAAGAGGACTGAGCACGCCCCCATTCTCATTGACGGGGCTGTAGTGGAGCAGGTTGAGAGCCTCAATTTCCTTGGTGTCCACATCACCAACAAACTAACATGGTCCAAGCACACCAAGACAGTCGTGAAGAGGGCACGACAAAACCTAGGAGTCTGAAAAGATTTGGCATGGGTCCTCAGATCCTCAAAAGGTACTACAGCTGTACCATCGAGAGCATCCTGACTGGTTGCATCACTGCCTGGTATGGCAACTGCTCGGCCTCCAACCGCAAAGCACTACAGATGGTAGTGTGTACGGCCCAGTACATCACTGGGGCCAAGCTTCCTGCCATCCAGGACCTCTATACCAGGCGGTGTCAGAGGAAGGCCCTAAAAATTGTCAAAGACTCCAGCCACCCTAGTCATAGACTGTTCTCTCTGCTACCGCACGGCAAGCGGTACCGGAGCGCCAAGTCTAGGTCCAAGAGGCTTCTAAACAGCTTCTACCCCCAAGCCATAAGACTCCTGAACATCTAATCAAATGGCTACCCAGAGTATTTGCATTGCCCCCCCTTTTATGCTGCTGCTACACTCTGTTTATTATCTATGCATAGTCACTTTAATAACCTACATGTACATATTACCTAAATTACCTCGACTAACCGGTGCCACTGCACATTGACTCGGTACCGGTACCCCCTGTATATAGCCTCGCTATTGTTATTTTTACTGCTGTTCTTTAATCATTTGTAACTTTTATTTCATATTATTTTATATTGTATTTATTTGTGTGATTTTTTTGGTATTCTTTCTTAAAACTGCATTGTTGGTTAAAGGCTTGTAAGTAAGCATTTCACTGTAAGATTTACACCTGTTGCATTCGGCGCATGTGACAAATACAATTTTATTTGATTTGAATAATAAGAAGAGACCTGCTTGGGCCAAGAAACACGAGCAATGGACATTAGACCGGTGGACATTTGTCCTTTGGTCTGTAGTCCAAATTGGAGATTTTTGGTTCCAACCGCCGTGTCTTTGTGAGACACGGTGTGGGTGAACGGATGATCTCCGCACGTGTAGTTCCCACCGTAAAGCATGGAGGAGGAGGTGTTATGGTGTGGGGGTGCTTTGCTGGTGTCACTGTCTGTGATTTATTTAGAATTCAAGGCGCACTTAACCAGCATGGCTACCACAGCATTCTGCAGCGATACGCCATCCCATCTGGTTTGGGCTTAGTGGGTCCATCATTTGTTTTTCAACAGGACAATGACCCAACACACCTCCAGGCTGTGTAAGGGCTATTTTCCCAAGAAGCAGAGTGATGGAGTGCTGCATCAGATGACCTGGCCTCCACAATCCCCCGACCTCAACCCAATTGAGATGGTTTGTGATGAGTCTGATGGGATGAGTCGGATGGCAGTGAAGGTGAAGAGTGAAGGAAAAGCAGCCAACAAGTGCTCAGCATATGTGGGAACTCTTTCAAGACTGTTGGAAAAGCATTCCAGGTGAAGCTGGTTGAGAGAATGCCAAGAGTGTGCAAAGCTGTCATCAAGGCAAAGGGTGGCTATTTGAAGAACCTCACACATAAAATATATTTTGATTTGTTTAACACTTTTTTGGTTACTACATGATTCCATATGTGTTATTTCATCGTTTTGATGTATTCACTATTATTCTACAATGTAGAAAATAGTAAAAACATAAAGAAAAACCCTTGAATGAGTAGGTGTGTCCAAACTTTTGACTGGTGCTGCATATCAAAAAGAAAAACTTCTGTTGTACTTTGGGATCTCTCTCTCTCACCCTGAGGTATCAGTCTATTGCTTCTTTCCATCTGTCCAACAGGCCTGATGATGCGTCCGCTCCTGATGTCTACCAGAGTTTTCTGGGAGTTTTCGGTTCCCTGTCTGTACTCATCCACAGAGGGAGGAGTGCACACTGGAGAGAGACAATATATCAAACCCTAAATGTAATTTTTTTTAAATAAACGTCATTTTCCTAGGAGATTCACATTTCAGGATAATGTAACATTTCAAAGCCCTGTACCTGGTGCAACTCTCCTGTCCATCTCACTGATGTGTTCCTTGACGAGGCCGGTGTTCAGGTCCATGATGAAGCGTCTGGAGGGCTCTGTTCCCTGTCTGCGCTCCTCCACTGGAACGCTCCGGGGCAGAACATCAGCCCTCACCCATCCTCCCACTCTCCTCTGGACTGGGACTGGGACCTCCATAGGCTCTGGATAGGAAATAAATGGGTTAAGTGCTCAAGAACGTTTTAGTATATTCTCTCTCTCTTACACATAAACACACACACACACACATAAACACACACTCTCTCACCCTGAGGTGTCAGTTTCATGCTTCTCGCCATCTCTCCAACAGGTTTGATTATGCGTCCGCTCCTGATGTCCACCAGAGTTTTCTGGGAGTTCTCGGTTCCCTGTCTGAACTCATCCACAGAGGGAGGAACGTACACTGGAGAGAGAGAAATATACAGACACAATATCTGTTACACTGTTTTCAGCAATATCAGTTACACTGTTCTCAGCTATTTCTGTTACACTGTTTTCAGCAATATCAGTTACACTGTTTTCAGCAATATCTGTTACACTGTTTTCAGCAATATTAGTTACACTGTTTTCAGCAATATCTGTTACACTGTTTTCAGCAATATCTGTTACACTGTTTTCACCAATATCTGTTACACTGTTTTCAGCAATATTAGTTACACTGTTTTCAGCAAGCATTGGCTTCCATAGCGAATGTCTGTAGGACTGCCAGAAAAGCTGTGCTTACTGTGTCCCACTCTCCTGTCCATCTCGCTGATGTGTTCCTTGACGAGGCCGGTGTTCAGGTCCATGATGAAGCGTCTGGAGGGCTCTGTTCCCTGTCTGCGCTCCTCCACTGGGACACTCTGGGGCAGAACATCAGCCCTCACCCATCCTCCCACTCTCCTCTGGACTGGGACTGGGACCTTCATAGGCTCTGGATAGGAAATAAATGGGTTAAGTGCTCAAGAACGTTTTAGTATATTCTCTCTCTCTTACACATAAACACACACTCTCTCACCCTGAGGTGTCAGTTTCATGCTTCTCGCCATCTCTCCAACAGGTTTGATTATGCGTCCGCTCCTGATGTCCACCAGAGTTTTCTGGGAGTTCTCGGTTCCCTGTCTGAACTCATCCACAGAGGGAGGAACGTACACTGGAGAGAGAGAAATATACAGACACAATATCTGTTACACTGTTTTCAGCAATATCAGTTACACTGTTCTCAGCTATTTCTGTTACACTGTTTTCAGCAATATCAGTTACACTGTTTTCAGCAATATCTGTTACACTGTTTTCAGCAATATTAGTTACACTGTTTTCAGCAATATCTGTTACACTGTTTTCAGCAATATCTGTTACACTGTTTTCAGCTAAATCCGTTACACTGTTTTCAGCAATATCTGTTACACTGTTTTCAGCAAAATCTGTTACACTGTTTTCAGCAATATCTGTTACACTGTTTTCAGCAATATCTGTTACACTGTTTTCACCAATATCCGTTACACTGTTTTCAGCAAGCATTAGCTTCCATAGCGAATGTCTGTAGGACTGCCAGAAAAGCTGTGCTTACTGTGTCCCACTCTCCTGTCCATCTCGCTGATGTGTTCCTTGACGAGGCCGGTGTTCAGGTCCATGATGAAGCGTCTGGAGGGCTCTGTTCCCTGTCTGCGCTCCTCCACTGGGACACTCCGGGGCAGAACCAGGACCTTGCGATCCTGAAGCCTACCTCTAGGGGGTGCCACTACATGATCCCTCACTGGGACACTCCGGGGCAAAACCAGGACCTTGTGATCCTGAAGCCTACCTCTAGGGGGTGCCACTACATCATCCCTCAGTGGGGCAGCATGGAGACCTGGGGGGACACAACATACAATCAGTAAATATTATCATCTGGAGCAAAAGTGGGGGAAGGCATGGTCAGATTCATACATACACACACTTGCAAAAAGGCACATACTCGTGCACGCACACACATGCACACGGGCACACACATACCCTATATGCATGCATGCCAGCACACAAACACACTGTCCTTGAACTTTGACCTTGGTATCCAAAGCATGAGCTTATTTTGATCAGATAAGAACATACATAGAGAAGGAACCGCTGCCCTATTTGTACAATTATTAACCACTGTGCCAGACAAATTGTCTAACATGATAAGAATTTATTGTAACAAAGTCCAAAAGAGCTAAATCAATGTCAAGAATAAGTCCAAAGTTACAGTACATTGATATGATGAAATGTAGTAATTTTGCACAAGCAGTAATAAACTGTAATATTTCAGTTATTCAAAATGTCAGGAATCTCGTCTGTCAAAAGAAAAGAAAGATTCAAAACTTTCAGATTCTTACTTGATAAAGCCAGGAGCAGCAACGTAAACGTCAACATCCTGTGAACTAGACAAGTAGCAAAGAAGAGAAAAAATGGATGAGAGAGAATAGGTACACTGATGGTGTACACACACCTGTCTAAATGTATATACCGTATCTACCTAACACAGGCAGGTAATCTCACCTGTTTGTTGTAGGGTGAATGCAGCTGTCCTAGTGCTCTGTGGCTGTTCTCAATTTAAAAATCTCATTGTTTCTCTTACCTTTTAGTCCAAGCACCTCTGCTCAGTTCCTGTCGAGCTTACCAGTGCCTTAGCCTCTCCCCTCACTTAGATAATGTTTTAAAATGTGTCCATTTAACATTGAGTTCTAAGTACTTGAGTAGCTAGCCTACGTTGACTGTGTATATGTGTGTCTGGGTCAAAGACTGTGTCAAATACGTCTTCCTTTTAGAAATAATATATATACTGTATAAATGCCATTTAGCAGACGCTCAGTCTGTGTGTCCTTATGTGTGTGTCTGTGTATCTTTGTTTGTGTGTATTGAGTGTGCGTAGTTGTATTTCACTTACCTGTATGGTGATGGTCTGAACAGGTGGAGGTCTGAACACTATGGAGACTCAGAAAGTCATCTGAGGAAGGATTGAGACTCACTGGTCAATAAGTATTCATCTGTAGCAATAAAGATTATAAGGGGCGTATACTCTCTGATATTAACACAAACAGTTCAAGAAGTTGGGAAACAGTGGCACTCCCATTCAAAAAATAATAAAAATGACAAAAAGACGTCACCTCATTTCACCTTTTTATAAAGATTTTGGAGTGCCGCCGTATCCCAATGTTCTTGAACTTGGGATTTTATTGGAAGTCATTGTCACATATGGCAGAGCACCCAGCTAATAAAGCAAGATAGCGCACCTGTTACCCACTCCACACTAACAAGAACAGTATTGATTGATTCTGTTTTTTTATATCAGTAACATTTGATCAAATCACTTTATTCCATTTCAAATTTGCCCTGTGTAAACCACTAAAATGATTATAACACATATCTGATATGATACACCATATAGGATCTTATGTATCAATGGAAAAGGAGACTTGTGGTAGTTAAGTTTTCCCATAATGAGTTTTGAGTAATAATTTCCCTTTCAGCTCATATGCAGATTTTGAGGATAAGAGTACTTTTCAAGACCACAGTAGACAACTTTTAAACTTTAAAAAAAATAATCATGCACTGGCATTTGGATACATAATGGAATACATGATATAATACATTTGGATACATGAAAACTATTCACTGCCCCGAACGTGACCCCAAGAAAACTCTTGTGATTGGTCACGTAAGATCATGTGAGAGTGCAGTGTTCCAGGAAGTTATTCTGAGACCCTTAAATAAAAATGTAAAACCTTCCGCTTTGCCTTTGAAATAGCCCAGAAGTTAAGCTTATTTTATTGAAACAAATTAGAGATAAATCGGGGATTTCAGGTTTGATCGTGAAGCAGTATGCTGTATGGCCTCCATATAGCAGTAGCTAAGGTGTTATGTAATAAACGTGACACCGACCGAGCAGCCGTGTCTTGTGGTTATGCAAAAGCCTAGATATAGCCATTTTAGCTAACGTTAGCTTGTCAGTACTGTATCGGACTCTTCTCCGTCGTTTAAGCTATATTTTGAACGTCATCTCCAAGCAATGGCTCTGGTGACATCGGCAAGAAGACTATTTCATGTTTCGTTACGAGAAAGTTCTCTACGTCGAGCAGAAACACTAATTTCAGCAACAAACACAACGTCGGGGAACTTATCATTGGCCGGTCAGAAAAGGGCCTGCATTCGTGTAAGGGATTTAAGCACCAACACACAACCTCTCAGGTAAGGAATGGTGTCCTCTATCATGTCCCCAAACTTACTTAGCATGCTAGCTATAAAGGGATCCACGATTAGTTAGGCGACTTCTTGCTAGCTAGTTAGATAGTTAGCCATATTGGCTACCTTCGCTAGCTAACGTTAGCTAGATAGCCTTCAGTTATTGGCTTATTTGATGATAACTTCAGCAGAAAGGCTTGTTGCGTAATCATTCTGGCAGTGTTGGTACTCAATTTATTTGACCCAACCAACTAACGTTAGGTAGCTATCATTTCTTAGAACTGTGTTTAATCATAACTTGCAAACTGTCTGTCTCTGTGTGTGTGTGTGTGTCTGTCTCTCTGTGTGTGTGTGTGTCTGTCTCTGTGTGTGTGTGTGTCTGTCTCTGTGTGTGTGTGTGTCTGTCTCTGTGTGTGTGTGTGTCTGTCTCTGTGTGTGTGTCTGTCTCTGTGTGTGTGTGTGTGTGTGTGTGTGTGTGTCTGTCTCTGTGTGTGTGTGTCTGTCTCTGTGTGTGTGTGTCTGTCTCTGTGTGTGTCTCTGTCTCAGTGTGTGTGTCTGTCTCTGTGTGTGTGTCTGTCTCTGTGTGTGTGTGTCTGTCTCTGTGTGTGTGTGTGTGTGTGTCTGTCTCTGTGTGTGTGTGTCTGTCTCTGTGTGTGTGTGTGTCTGTCTCTGTGTGTGTGTGTGTCTGTCTCTGTGTGTGTGTGTGTGTCTGTCTCTGTGTGTGTGTGTGTGTCTGTCTCTGTGTGTGTGTGTCTGTCTCTGTGTGTGTGTCTGTCTCTGTGTGTGTGTCTGTCTCTGTGTGTGTGTCTGTCTCTGTGTGTGTGTCTGTCTCTGTGTGTGTGTCTGTCTCTTAGGGGTGGGCGGTATACCAGTATGAATGTGAATACCGGTATGACGTTGTGCCATGATATGGATTTTGCCATATCGTGCATATCATGATAAATTAATGTATGAAATAAGGCGTTTTTGTTTCGTTCAAAATGTATGTCGAGTGATACAGCCTAGTGGGCTAGTTCAAATTGTTTATTTTACTAGAAACATAGCCTTTTTTAGCAAAGAAAAAACTAGAAGCATGGACGTTACACGCGATCTGCCTGCCAATCAAAGTCAACAAACAAGCATGCGCAACTGCAGAGTAAACTAACATTTAGTGAAGTAAACTCCTTTCGTTAGCAAAGGTGTCAGAAAATGTTATTTGCTCTGATTCATGTGCAGTGTTAATGAGTCTCCAGTCATTTAGCTCACGTAGCAGACAAGACCTGCTTTATGAGGTGCTACAAACCAATTGCAGGATTAAACAGATGGGTATTCAGATAAGATTTACATGGGTTCCAGCTCATGTGGGGGTGGAGGGGAACGAGGCAGTAGATGAACAGGCTAAACAAGCACTTAGTAGTGGGGATGTTGATGTTGAAGTTTCAATGAGCAAGGCAGAGGCAAAAAGACTGAAATATACAGTGATGGTGCAGAGATGGCAGGAGCAGTGGAATGGAAATAATAAGGGAAGGCATTTATTTCAAGTACAGAGGAAAGTCGGGGAGGGGAGATGGCAGGAAGGGACAGAAGAGAGGAGGCTATTTTTACAAGATTAAGGGTGGGACACAGCCAGTTGAATAAGACATTAAACGTGATAGGAAAGCATCCATCAGGAAAGTGTGATTATTGTCAGGAAACAGAGACTGTGGAGCATGTATTGCTACAGTGTGGGCAGTATCAGAGGGAAAGAGAGAGGATGAGATTTAGTATGAGGGAGAAGGGGATACAGGAAATTAGTTTAAAGAGTATATTGAGTAGAACGTCATTAGATATAGTCTCAAATATTTTGTTATCTTTTTTAAGAGAAACGGGGTTGGCAGGTAAGATTTAGTGTATCCATGTCGCTGGCCCACACTCCAGTACGGTAGGTGGCGGTAATGCACCATAACGTTGGATGCCAACTGCCGATAAACCCCACTGAAGAAGAAGAAGGTGTCAGAAAATCAAGCATTGAGGATGACTGAAGAGTGAGGAAAATAACGCTATTGAGGTTGATTTGCAGGACGACGAAGAATTGGTTCGAAAAAAGGGGGCATCCTCTGTCGTTTGGAACTGACAAGAAGAGCAATAAGTGGAATGAGATAACGAGTGCAATTACGTATCACATAGCGAAAGACATGGAACTAATTCAAACTGTGGAGAAAGACGGTTTCAGAAAGTTGATTCGAACTCTAGATACAAGATCCGGAGCCGTAAATACTTCAGCAAAACATGTCTGCCAGAACTCTACACAGAATGTCGGGACAGATTTGCCAACGAAATCCGTAACGCTGCATTCTTCTCTACCACTGCCGACGTCAAGCGGGACCACAGAGCCATACATTATCCTTACGATTCATTACATTGACGACAACTGGAAGCTGCAAAGCAAATGCCTTCAGGCGTCTTATTTCCCAGACGACCACACCGGAGAAATAATTGCAGCTGGGCTGAGGGAGGCACTTTCATCCTGGGGGTTGAAAGAGTCGCGTCAAGTATGTATGACTACCGACAAAGCATCGACAAAGCATTGGAGCTGAACAAATGGACAAGACTAGGGTGTTTCAGACACAGGCTACACATTGCTATTGGTAAGTTTCAACGTCCAAAACACAGAAAAATAACGTCACTTAAAAACAACAACATAAAATGCAGAGTAACTATTGTATTCCTTATCTCCTCTGTTTAAAGTTAGAGCTGACTACACTGCCTGGTCCTACTTATACGTTAAGCCGGATATATACAGCTATGCAAATCTAGAATATCTGTAATTTGTAAATGTGTGCAATATCCAAACATTACATGGATTACATTGCTTTTATTTATAATTGATACATTAGCCAATGGTTTCAATATATTCATCTAACCTCTCTCTTTCAATAATAAATAGCCTACTCAATAAATGATCCCGTTTTCTAAAGCAACATAGCTCTCTTAATCACAACAGTTGTAAATCTATAGATGGATTTCATTTGTAATCATGTCCAGTGTCCATGCTGTAAATTGTTGTAATTACAGCAGATGCTATGTTATTTCTATTGAATAATTGTGATTCATATGTAGTTATTTTTCACCTTTTTATTTTGCAGAGAGGAGTGTCCAAAATGAACCTCGGGTTTCCCGGGCCACAGGAGTGTGCAAGAAAGTGGTCAGCACATTTTCCTATAGTTGGAAGAAGCAGAAGGCCCTGACAAGTGCACAGGATAAACTGAGCCTGCCCCTCCACAAGCTCATCACGGAATCCCCAACAAGGTGGGGATCTCGACTGCAGATGATGGAAAGTCCTGGAGCAGGAAAAGACCATCACACAAGTCCTGGCAGCAGACAAAAAAACACAGCACCTTGCACCCTCCTGGGAAGACATTGAGGTCTTTGAATCTATCACGGCAGCACTTAAGCCCCTCCAGGATTTCACAGATGCCCTGTCAGGAGAGACATATGTGAGTGTGTCCTATCTGAAGCCGTTTGTTCAACATGGAGGTTCTGAATTCAAATGAGGGCGAAGCCAAACTGACCGCAGAGATTAAGATGAGGGTC
Organism: Coregonus lavaretus; assembly: GCF_964263955.1. NCBI lineage: Eukaryota > Metazoa > Chordata > Actinopteri > Salmoniformes > Salmonidae > Coregonus > Coregonus lavaretus. The sequence continues at coordinate 29,273 of NW_028165619.1, read as the reverse complement.
CTCAATTACCTGAATGACAAATACACCGACCCTGAAACAGATGAGCTGCTCACCATGGCTACCTTTCTGGACCCAAGGTTCAAGACCACCTACATGACCACTGAGAAGCTGGTGGAGGTGAAGGTGAGAGCTGCCTCCGAGACAGACGCCCTCCTGGTAGGGAACACAGCCGTGGGAGACTTCTCTTTTGAAGAGGACCAGAGTGAGAGAGAGAAAGAAGCTGCCACTGTGCCACAATCAGCAAAGAAGTCCGAGAAGAGCCTTGGGAGCTTCTTTAAGAAAACTAGTAGTGCACCTGCCTTAAGAACCCAGAGACAGGTCATCGAGCAAGAGCTGGACAGCTACACTCTGATGATGGCAGCAGATAGTGAGGCTGATCCTTTGGAGTGGTGGCGAGTTCACGCATCCAACTTCCCACAATTGAGTTGTCTGACAAAGAAATACTTATGCATCTCTGCCACAAGTTTGCCTTCTGAGAGAGCATTTAGCAATGGGGGCAATGTGATCACATGCCACAGGGCAACTTTGAAGCCAGAAAGTGTCAATAGGCTGGTGTTCCTGGCACAGAACTTGTGAAGAGGGAGGCAGTGACTTGTTACATGCTGAACTGAGAAACATACAGACTGTCTGGTTAATGCTTGAAGTTAATTTGAAAAGGTTTACAAGTTGAATTCATAATGACCGGTGTTATGCTGTAAAAAGACTGCACTTATATTTGGCAGGAAAAAGTTTACATCCTGAGTACTAAATATTTTTTTATTAAATGTTATTGCATATTTATTTAACTCATACCTTTATGTTTCATGTTTGCACAGGTTTACCACAGAAGTAAAACAAATACTACTACTACTACTTTTACAAATGTGCAATGCCCCCTTTCTGTTTCTATAAGGTTAAAAGCAATATTTAGTAATTTATTAACTTTGAAGGCTCATAAAATGTAAAAACATTTTTTACAGTATATCGTTATATTATATCGTTATCGTCTGGACAGTGGAAAATATCGTGATATGAATTTTTGTTCATATCGCCCACCCCTACTGTCTCTGTGTGTGTGTGTCTGTCTCTGTGTCTGTCTCTGTGTGTGTGTGTGTCTGTCTCTGTGTGTGTGTGTCTGTCTCTGTGTGTGTGTGTGTGTGTCTGTCTCTGTGTGTGTGTCTGTCTCTGTGTGTGTGTGTGTCTGTCTCTGTGTGTGTGTGTCTGTCTCTCTGTGTGTGTGTCTGTCTCTGTGTGTGTGTGTGTCTCTGTGTGTGTGTGTCTGTCTCTGTGTGTGTGTGTCTGTCTCTGTGTGTGTGTGTGTCTGTCTCTGTGTGTGTGTGTGTGTCTGTCTCTGTGTGTGTGTGTGTCTGTCTCTGTGTGTGTGTGTCTGTCTCTGTGTGTGTGTGTCTGTCTCTGTGTCTGTCTCTGTGTGTGTCTGTGTGTGTGTCTGTGTGTGTGTCTGTGTGTGTGTCTGTGTGTGTGTCTGTCTCTGTGTGTGTGTCTGTCTCTGTGTGTGTGTCTGTCTCTCTGTGTGTGTCTGTCTCTCTGTGTGTGTCTGTCTCTCTGTGTGTGTCTGTCTCTCTGTGTGTGTGTCTGTCTCTGTGTGTGTGTCTGTCTCTGTGTGTGTGTCTGTCTCTGTGTGTGTGTCTGTCTCTGTGTGTGTGTCTGTCTCTGTGTGTGTGTCTGTCTCTGTGTGTGTGTGTGTGTGTGTTTGTCTGTCTCTGTGTGTGTGTGTCTGTCTCTGTGTGTGTGTGTGTGTCTGTCTCTCTGTGTGTGTGTGTCTGTCTCTGTGTGTGTGTGTCTGTCTCTGTGTGTGTGTGTCTGTCTCTGTGTGTGTGTGTCTGTCTCTGTCTGTGTGTCTGTCTCTGTGTCTGTCTCTGTGTGTGTCTGTAGAAGGATTACTTGAAGGATTACTTGATCCTATCCCAGTTATTCCTTAAAGAGGTGGGGTTTCAAATGTCTCCGGAAGGTGTTGAGTAACCTTATGTAAATGTCATCATTTGAAAATCATGTGCAAATAAATTAATTTGCAAACTGTCACCATTGTACAGCTAGGTACAACTGACTGATCAGTCTGGCAGATAAGTGCCATCAAACCAGGGCTCTGTTCAGGATCTCTAAACAGTTGTTGGACCACAACATTCCTGGATTGCTTGTGGGACTAGTTACTCACTGTGGAGTACGGAACGACTGTGTGGAAATATTGTGCAACACATCTAGGTATAGCTGTCAAAGGTCAAGCCATAGGATCTGTGTGCAGAAACCAGACTTGACCGCTCGGAGGTACGCCTTAAAAAATGGCCTAGCTGTACATTCGCAACAGAAGTCCTGAGAGGCGGTTACCAAGTCTATGGGAGTTACCCATTTCCTGCATACAAAGCAAAGTCCTTGAGAATCTGGAAAGTGTTATGTTAATCTAATATATTTCCAATCCCAGCATAACCACAGCTTCTGTCTGTAATTGCCCTCTTGTGTCTGTTCCTGTGCAGAGCTGACAATAAGGTGACGGTCCACTTCATCAACCGAGATGGAGAGAAGATCTCTGTCAAAGGCTCTCCTGGAGACTCTCTCCTAGATGTCATTATTGACCAGGACCTTGATTTTGATGGGTTCGGTGAGTTGGGTTACATTTAATGTCGAATTCAAATGGTTGTTTATTGTAGGTTTCGCCTGCTCTCTCACACACTCAGTGGTATTTTTTGATCTCGCTCTTTCTCTGTGTCTGTCTCTCTGTGTCTGTCTGTCTCTCTGTTTGTCTGTCTGTCTGTCAGGCGCATGTGAGGGGACGCTGGCCTGTTCTACCTGTCACCTGATCTTTGAGGAAGACGTGTATAACAAGCTGGGCCCAGTGACTGACGAGGAGATGGACATGCTGGACCTGGCATACGGACTCACGGACACGTGAGAGACACACACAAATTGGTGGCCCATTGATTGGACACACAAGTGAAATTACACACACACACACACACACACACACACACATTGCCACCAGTGTAACCAGAGTGTTATGCTGTTCAGCCTTGATTTATGAGATGAGGAGATAATCATTGTGAGGAACAAGAACAGAGGGATAAACAACCGTGCACATGCCTTCTACTGTCGCTAGCCTGCTTTCCAACCAATCGGAAGGGGATTTGAGTTCTGTATTACTGTTGCAGGTTTAGGCAGAGCAAGGTGAGAAGGGTGACAGTCATGATCTCACTAATCATATTAGCGGAGTGTTGACTGAACCCCTTGTGACACTGGCTCACTTCACTTATGTTGACCCAAAACGTTACCCCCTAAACACAGGTCTTGAATAAGATTACCTCCTCACTCTCCAACTTCAATTATCCACTTCCTCTTGATTTCAAGTGGATCCATTTAGGTTAGGTCATAGTATTGTGAAGCTTTTATTAAATATGTTTGTCATAATCCTCTTTTTTTTTTTTTTTTTTTTCTGACAGGTCCCGCCTGGGTTGCCAGATCTGCCTGACCAGGTCCCTGGACGGCATGACGGCGAGGGTGCCTGAGAGTGTGGCAGACATCCGACAGAGTGGAGACGGATCCTCATAATGGCAACCCCAGACCAGAGGAATAGATATACTGAAATTTGCCCCATGTTGGTACCACATGTCCCAAATCAATGCTTTATTTCAACACTAGCATGACCAAATATTGCTAAATTCTAAGTGGTATGCTGTTATGAATATTGGAATGGAAGACGCTGTATTTATAGAAATTATAATTATAACATTTTATTGAGTCCCCATCATCACAGTTTTACATTCACTTTATACAGGGAACAATGGGAAAGTTGGCAAATAATTCCTAACTAAGCAAATGTTTCTGTGTAAAGCAGGTTCTGGAGAATAGAAGAAAGTTTAGATGGAAGTCTCTAATCACCCCCTCTCCCATATACTGAACAATAAATATAAATGCAACATGCAACAATTTCAAAGATTTTACTGAGTTACAGTTGATATGAGGAAATAAGTCAATTGAAATAAATTAATTAGGCCCAAATCTATGGATTTCACATGACTGGGAATACAGATATGCATCTGTTGGTCAAAGATACCTTATAGAAAATGGGCCTCAGGATCTCGTCACAGTATTTCTGTGCATTCAAATTGCCATCGATAAAATGCAATTGGGTTTGTTGTCCGTAGCTTATGCCTACTCATACCATAACCCCACCGCCACCATGGGGCACTCTGTTCACAACATTGACATCAGCAAACCGCTGGACCACACAATGCCATACACATGGTCTGCGGTTGTTAGGCCGGTTGGACGTACTGCCAAATTCTCTAAAATAATGTTGGAGGTGGCTTATTGTAGAGAAATGAACATTCAATTCTCTGGCAACAGCTCTGGTGGACATTCCTGCAGTCAGCATGCCAATTGCACGCTCCCTCAAAACTTGAAACATCTGTGGCATTGTGTTGTGTGACAACTGCACATTTTAGTGGCCTTTTATTGTCCCCAGCACAAGATGCACCTGTGTAAAGATCATGCTGTTTAATCAGCTTCTTGATATGCCACACCTGTCAGGTGGATGGATTATCTTGGCAAAGGATAAATGCTCACTAACAGGGATGTAAACAAATGTGTGCACAACATTTGAGAGAAATAAGCTTTTTGTGCATATGGAACATTTCTGGGATCTTTTATTTCAGCTCATGAAACATGGGACCAACACTTTACATGTTGCATTAAAAATGTTGTTCAGTGTAGATGTTTTCCAGTGAATGTAAGGGGTTATGATCACTTTCATAGTCCACTACCTCCCTGGTGAGTACTTAGAAATAACACAGTCAAATAGTTGTTTTTTATGCTATTACCAATACGCGTTACCAATTGTATTTAATTCTTTAAAATAAGTACCAAAAAGTGCTGCTTGTCACCATGTAGTTTCTGAGTAAATACCAGCTGAAACAGGATTGTAAAGTCACCCATCCAGACTTCAGAATGACCCATTAATTTGTCCAGAGGCAAGACTGGTTAGGATGCCTTACCTTGTAGTTTCTATGGCCACCCTAGCCTTTGTTTTATGAAGTCGTGTACCCTTACTGTCTTTAGTGTTGACCTACCACTCATGTAACTAAATATTAATTTCATTTTCCACGATTGTAAATAGCACTCATCTGTGTATAGTCAGAGAAATGCTGTATTAAAATAGACTATTTCTAATGAATCTGACTCTTCTCTGTCTGTCCCATGTCCTGTTGTTGGCTCTGAAGAGAAATGACCCTTAAGGGAATATACTGTTGAATTATTATACTAACATTATGTATTGCACAATCATGGAAAATGGGTTATCCAACATGTTTTTTAATGAGAAAGTTACACACAGCAGGAAGGGATATTACTTCAGTCTTTCATACTCTTCACTCATCTTGGGAATGTATACTGAACAAAAATATAAACGCAACAATTACAAAGATTTTACTGAGCTACAGTTCATATGATGAAATCCGTCAATTGAAATAAATAAATGACGCCCTAATCTATGGATTTCACATGACTGGGAATACAGATATGAATATGTTGGTCACAGATACTTGAAAAGAAATGGGCTTTGGGATCTCATCATGGTATTTCTGTGCATTCAAATTGCCTTCGATAAAATGCAATCGTGTTTGTTGTCCGTAGCTTATGCCTGCCCATACCATAACCCCACCGCCACCATGGGGCGCTCTGTTCACAACGTTGACGTCAGCAAACCGCTCGCCCTCACAACGCCATACACGTGGTCTGCAGTTGCGAGGCCAAATTCTCTAAAACAACGTTGAAGGCAGTTTATGGTAGAGAAATGAACATTACATTCTCTGGCAACAGCTTTGGTGGACATTCCTGCAGTCTGCATGCCAATTGCACGGTCCCTCTGTGAAACATCTGTGAAATTGTGTTGTGTGACAAAAACACTTTTTAGAGTGGCCTTTTATTGTCCCCAGCACAAGGTTCACCTGTGTAATGATCATGCTGTTTAATCAGATTATTGATATGCCACACCTGTCAGGTGGATGGATTATCTTGGCAAATGAGAAATGCTCACTGACAGGGGTATAAACAAATTTGTGCACAACATTTTTGAGAAATAATCTTTTTGTGCGTATGGAAAATGTCTGGGATCTTTTATTTCAGCTCATGAAACACTTTACATGTTGCATTTATATTTTTGTTAAGTATTGTTACTTTACTTTGGGAAGAGTCAGTTTTCAAACAGTAGAACCAGACCATACCAGTATCTGTTGATTTGGTATGCCTGCTAAGCTAAACAGGAACCACATACAATCCTCATCAGGGATGGGCAACTGGTGGCCCGTGGCCCCCCTTTCGTAGACACGTGGATCCATTTCCAAAGACAACATTCGGAAAGTATTCAGGCCCCTTGACTTTTTCCACATTTTGTTACATTACAGCCTTATTCTAAAATTGATTAAATTGTTTTTTCCCCTCATCAATCTACACACAATACCCCCTAAACAGGTTTTTAGAAATGTTAGCAAATGTATAAAATAAAAAAAACAGAAATATGACATTTACATAAGTATTCAGACCCTTCACTCTGTACTTTGTTGAAACACCTTTGGCCGCAATTACAGTCTCGAGTCTTCTTGGGTATGATGCTACAAGCTTGGCACACCTGTAGCGGCAGGTAGCTTAGTGGTTAAGAGCGTTGTGCCAGTAACCGAAAGGTCGCTGGTTCTAATCCCCGAGCCGACTCGGTGGAAAATCTGTCGATGTGCCCTTGAGCAAGGCACTTAACCCTAATTGCTCCTGTAAGTCGCTCTGGACAAGAGTGTCTGCTAAATGACTCAAATGTAAATGTATTTGGGGAGTTTCTCCCATTCTTCTCTGCATATCCTCTCAAGCTCTGTCGAGTTGGATGGGGAGCGTCGCTGCACAGCTATTTTCAGGTCTCTCCAGAGATGTTTGATCGGGTTCAAGTCCGGGCTCTGGCTGGGCCACTCAAGGACATTCAGACTTGTCCCGAAGCCACTCCTGCGTTGTCTTGGCTGTGTGCTTAGGGTCGTTGTCCTGTTGGAAGGTGAACCTTCGCCCCAGTCTGAGGTCCTGAGCTCAGAGCAGGATTTCATCAAGGATCTCTCTGTACTTTGCTCCGTTAATCTTTGCCTCGATCCTGACTAGTCTCCCAGTCCCTGTCGCTGAAAAACATCCCCACAGCATGATGCTGCCACCACCATGCTTCACCATAGGGTTCAAGCTTGGTATCATCAGATCAGCGAATCTTGTTTCTCATGGTCTGAGCGTCCTTTAGGTGCCTTTTGGCAAACTCCAAGCGGGCTGTCATGTGCCTTTTACTGAGGAGTGGCTTCCGTCTGGCCACTCTACTATAAAGGCCTGTTTGGTGGCGTGCTGCAGAGATGGTTGTCCTTCTGGAAGGTTCTCCCATCTCCACAGAGGAACTCTGGAGCTCTTTCAGAGTTACCATCGGGTTCTTGGTCACCTCCCTGACCAAGGCCTTTCTACCCCGATTACTCAGTTTGGCTGGGCGGCCAGCTCTAAGAGTCTTGGTGGTTCCAAACTTTTTCCATTTAAGAATGATGGAGGCCACTGTGTTCTTGGGGACCTTCAATGCTGCAGAAATGTTTTGGTACCCTTCCCCAGATCTGTGTCTCGGAGCTCTACGGACAATTCCTTCGACCTCTTGGCTTGGTTGTTGCTCTGACATGTATTGTCAACTGTGTGACCTTATACAGACAGGTGTTTGCTTTTCCAAATCATGTCCAATCAATTGAATTTACCACAGGTGGACTCCAATCAAGTTGTAGAAACATCTCAAGGATGATCAATGGAAACAGGATGAACCTGAGCTCAATTTCGAGTCTCATAGCAAAGGGTCTTATTACTTATGTAAATACGTTTTTTTTTTTTTTTTTTTTTATTAGCAAAAAAATCTAAAAACCTGGTTTTGCTTTGTAATTATGGGGTATTGCGTGTAGATTGATGAGGGAAACTCGCTTTAAAACTGAAACATTTTCTCTACGTCCCATGGCAAAATGTATAGAATTGCAGGACATTCGTCTCCGCTGTCACGAGGGGGGACACTAAAATGTCTCACAAGGTGGGTGGGGGGCCCCGAACAACATTTTGCTTACAGCCCCCAAAAGGCTAGGGCCGTCTGCATGTGTGGGTATGCAGACCCTGAGCGACTGTGGCCCCCATGACGAGTTCAAATTTTTTGTGGCCCCCAGCCTCATCAATGTTGCCCATCCCTGATCTACATTTTGTAGATATTACCTGAATCTGTGTTCGAAGTTACTGGGCAAGGCTAATTGGTTGGCAACATGGCAGAATTAAATTAGGTAAGTTCTTACATCAGTCATTCAGAACGGCTTGGCATCAAACTGGCATTCTTGAGTCCCCAGGGTGCCTCAGCCCTGCTGGTTGAGGTGACAGTGGGTGATTGGCTAAACTTTGCCCATTGACATGTGTGAGTTCAGTGTGGTTTGGGTGTAATTGAGTTTAATACAAACTTCAAAATACATTTTCCCAGGTGCTACTGGACAGAGAGTACACTTCAAAGAAAATGAAACGACAGCACCATTAGTATCACTAGCCAAGGTGGTTTGTTTTATTTTATGATCTGATTATCTTATGCATTACACATCAAAACGAGTGTAGTAGCCAGTTTAATAAAGCAGCGGCGGTATCAGCCAGCTTGTACAATCTCAATACAGCACAGCGTGTACAATTGAAACATTATAAAGCATCCTATGGGCACAAATACAAAGCGAACAAAGCATAATTGATGGTGTAGAAAGCTGTGTGAAAATGCACATAACACAATTGGCAGCAATTTGTATGAAATTAATACCTTCAAATGTAGAAAATAAGCAAACAGTCATACTGCATATGCTGTAAATGTACTGTACAGATTATATAATTCATGTATACTTCTCAAACGGATCGATACAAACATTGGGCTCTATTCAATCCGCATCGTGGAAGTTCAGCTTTACAGCGTGATTGAAATTGAAAGGCAATGTTTCCGCTTTAGCGGAGACTGAATTCAAGGTAAACGCTGCATATGTCGGCTCAATAGGAATGTACCTTTACATTTCTATCGCAGAATCTGTAACGTTTCAGATTGAATAGAGCCCAAAATCTCTCACACACAGACATCCGGTCATATACAGTGCATTTGGAAAGTATTCAGACCCCTCCATTTTTCCACGTTTTGTTACGTTACTGTCACGTCTCCTCCCGTTGCTTGAGCGCACCACCTTGGCTACACCGGAATGGAAACCCAACGCACTCTAATCACCTCCAGCACACCTGCACCTCATCATCTCCCCTATTTAGCCCTGGACTGTTTTGGATGATGTTGTGTGTGATTGTTTAGCTTCGTCTCATTTACTCTATCTTTGTTATTTCTCTTGCTCATTGTTAAGTAAACATTGACCTTGTTAATTCCTGCGTCTGCGTCCTGCCTCTTCCTATACTCAGTATGCGTCACAGTTACAGCCTTATTCAAAAATGGATTACATTCATTTTTTCCCTCATCAATCTACACACAATACCCCATAAGGACAAAGCGAAAACAGGTTCTTAGAAATGTTTGCAAATGTATGAAAAATACAAAACAGAAATACCTTATTTACATAAGTATTCAGGCCCTTTGCAATGAGACTCGAAATTGAGCTCAGGTTTATCCTGTTTCCATTGATCATCTTTGAGATGTTTCTACAACTTGATTGGAGTCCACCTGTGGTCAATTCAATTGATTGGACATGATTTGGAAAGGCACACACGTGTCTGTATAAAGTCCCACAGTTAACAGTGCATGTCAGAGCAAAAACCAAGCCATGAGATCGAAAGAATTGTCCGTAGAGTGCCGAGATAGGATTATGTCAAGGCACAGATCTGGGGAAGGGTACCAAAACATTTCTGCAGCATTGAAGGTCCCCAAGAACACAGTGGCCTCCATCATTCTTAAATGGAAGTAGTTTGGAACCACCAAGACTCTTCCTAGAGCTGGCCACCCGGCCAAATTGAGCAATCAGGGGAGAAAGTCCTTGGTCAGGGAGGTGACCAAGAACCCGATGGTCACTCTGACAGAGCTCTAGAGTTCCTCTGTGGAGATGGAAGAACCTTCCAGAAGGACAACCATCTCTGGAGCACTCCACCAATCAGGCCTTTATGGTAGAGTGGCCAGACGGAAACCACTCTTCAGTAAAAGGCACATAACAGCCCACTTGGAGTTTGCCAAAAGGCACCTAAAGGACTCTCAGACATGACAAACAAGATTCTCTGGTCTAATGAAACCAAGATTTAACTCTTTGGCCTGAATGCCATGCGTCACGTCTGGAGGAAACCTGGCACCATCCCTACGGTGAAGCATGGTGGTGGCAGCATCATGCTGTGGGAATGTTTTTCAGTGGCAGGGACTGGGAGACTAGTCAGGATCGAGGGAAAGATGAACGGAGCAAGTACTGAGAGATCCTTGATGAAAACCTGCTCCGTGGTGTTCAGGACCTCAGACTGGGGCGAAGGTTCACCTTCCAACAGGACAACAATCCTAAGCACACAGCCAAAACAACGCAGGAGTGGCTTCGGGACAAGTCTGAATGTCCTTGAGTGGCCTAGCCAGAGCCCGGACTTGAACCCGATCTAACATCTCTGGAGAGACCTGAAAATAGCTGTGCAGCGGCGCTCCCCATCCAACCTGACAGAGCTTGAGAGGATCTGCAGAGAAGAATGGGAGAAACTCCCCAAATACAGGTGTGCCAAGCTTGTAGCGTCATACCCAAGAAGACTTGAGGCTGTAATCAATAAAGTACTGAGTAAAGGGTCTGAATACTTATGTAAATGTGATACATTTGCAAAAAAAATCCAAAAACCTGTTTTTATTTTGTCATTATGGGGTATTGTGTGTAGATGAGTGAAAAAATACAATTTATCAATTTTATAATTAGGCTGTAACGTTACAAAACGTGGAAAAAGTCAAGGGGTCTGAATTCTTTCCGAATGCACAGTATAGATTGAAATACAGAGTTTTAGAAATCTTTTGAGAAAACTCTACAACTGTAAGTTTAAAGCGCTTGCTTTATCATTATCAACATTGATTAAATGGCTCAAGATTGTTTTTGTTATTTACAAAATACTGTAAATGCAAAATCACAGCCTTGCATAAATATGACAAGGTTTAGTAAGGAATTTTTGTTTAGCAGTAAACGATTTAGAAATCATACACTGATCATAGGCAGTCCACTGCAAGGGTCCCTGTGAATAATCTTACATGTAATCCAACCAAATAGCCTGATTCCTAAAGTACATTTGTTCACTTCTGCGATCTAAAACAACACATTACATAATCTGAAACTACTCTTCCCTTGCATAATACATTCATTTCAGTGAGCGCTTTTAGAAGAATCTATAAGAATATACCACTTGATTCTAAAAAGCAAAGTGCATTGTAAGTATAGGAATGTTTGTCCACAATAAGCAGAAGGTTGTTATATCCGTGATTCTTATAATAATATAATATAATTCTTATAAGCACTATGTTTTGGTTCTTATGGTCCTAAATGACTGCATCTGTACATTCACAGCCGTATGTAGAAGCATTAGAGTGACTGTTCACAACCAGTGATGGTCTCACACGTAGGACTCTTCAGCAAAGAGCAGTTGGTCAAAGTCAGGCTCCAGCATGGGATCACTACACCTCCTGAGCCTCTCCCTCTGCCCCTGAATCAGGGCTAGCGCCACCTGTTGACCACTATTGGGATTGCTGCACGTGTGAGACGAGAAATAGTCCCTCACAGCCTTGGTGGCGGAGGGAGACAGGCAGAACCTGGGATCCCCGCTTCGGTCCGTGTCGGACACCTTCAACCCCAGGTCTTGGGACCCGTCCACTGACTTTGACCTCTGACCCAGTTTGGCCTCTGTGTGAAGCCTCTCCGGGTTTGAGGTCTTATCCAGAACCAGGGCTTCGCCTAGATGTGCTGTCCCAGGCTCGGAGCTCCGGCGCTGGGAACACCTGCCCCCGGAGAGACCCTCCATGCCTGGGGCTAGAGAGTAGGACTTCTGCCTGGCTAGGGACAAGCTGGGTCCACCCTGCCCGAAGAACACATGTTGAGGAGGGTTACGGCTGCCCTGTTTTGTGACATCATATCCTGTGTTGCTCGCTGCGCAGGCCCGGCTGTGTATCTCTCTCAGCTCTTTGACAGTGAGGGGTCTGTCTGTGGGTTGGTAACAGGGAGAGCAGCAGTAGTGGAAATGCCCCTGGGACCTCTGGTGCGATGGTGGGCTCACCGAGCCTTGACTGGATCTTCGGTCCTTGGTCACCCTGCCCCGATCCTGCACCCCTCCTGCCTTTGGGGGGCAGCTGGTCATGCTGGAATTGGGGGGGTCCTCAGACAACTGTTTCAGCCCTCCTTTATCCTGACATGACTTGCTAGAGGGGAGAGTCTTGTTAGTGGAGGCCACCTACAGAGATAGTGAAAGAGAAAGTATGAGTCTGTGTGAGAGAGAGAGATATTCCATGAATGAACAGTACTAATAAACAACGACAACAACCACATGTAACTGAACTCACCACACCCCCCTCATCATCCTGCTGCGATAGGGACAGTCTGCGGCCTCTCTTCAACCAGGTGTTGGGATGGAGCCCCCTGCTGGCCTTCAGTGTACCCCAGGAAGGGATCTCCTTCGGCGGAGAGATATTGGGACTGAGCCCTTGGCCTGGAGCTGGGCTGGGGGTGGGGATGGGTAGACTATGGGTGGAAGTAGAGGAAGATATGGGGGTTAGAGGGACAGGAGGACCAGAAGGAGCAGGGGAGGGAGTCAATCTTGCGGCGTTGGTCCCCGCCCTGGGTTGCCAGAATGGAGCGGACTGGATGCTGGAGTGGGAGAAGAGGCTGTCCAGGGAGTCCATGGAAGAGCGTGTGGGGGTGGGGGAGGTGGGCGGCGAAGAGAGACTGGAGTAGATCGCGTCCCGGCTTCGTGTCTGTGCACCTTGTGACCCCGAACCCTCACATGCAGCCTTACTGCTATTCCACTCCCCTGTGTGTGTGGGTTCATGTGTCTGTCCATCCTTCCGTAAGCTGTGAAACATCTCCCCATCAATGCTGCCCAGCCTGTCTGCGTTCCCTGCCAGTCGCTCCACGAAGCTGGCCACAGAGTACCCTATGGCCGGCTCTGAGCACCTCCTCCGAGGGGCTGGGGGGCTGGGACAGGAGGAGGGGGTCGCAGCTGGGCTGAGTTTCCTGGTCCTGCCTAGGGATGGGGTTGAGGGCTGGAGGATGTTGCCAGATCCAGATTGTGTGATCGTATCGCGGTGGTGGTGGTTGCCAGATTGGGGGTCTGTGGTGTCGGGGTCTGTGTCCAGGTCGGGTTGGTCCAGGTCGCAGTCGCTCAGGGTGAGGACTGAGTCCAGGCTGCCCTGCAGGGGTTTGGCTCTCCAGCGCCGCCGTGAGGTGTGGAGGCCTGGAGACTCACTGCTGTCATCATTCAGCATGTTCTCCAGGCTGTCATAAGACGAGTCGGTCAGGTGGAAGGAAGACACGTCTGTGGAGAGAGTGAGAGAAGGCGAAAGAGAGAGATAGAGGGGGACAGAGAGAGAAAGAGGAGAACATTAGATGGTGTGTGCTTTTGAGCAGGGGAATCTTTGCATAAACAGAGATGTTAGGGTGTGTGAGATACCCGATTCGGCGCGTTTCCGGGGTAGACCTCCAAACAGAGAGGTGACATCCTCTCCCAGGACCTCCTGGCAGTGTTCTATCATATACCTCACCAGGTCACACACCTAGGGACAGGACAAGGGAACAGGTCTTTAACCTGGAGGAACTACTACAGATTCTGAGCTCTATGTATCTTTTTACTAGGCCTTGAGTTAAACAAATAACTATAATTTAAGACACCGTGTTTTTCTCGTGAGAAGTTGCGAAATCAGTCTCCAAGATAGAGAAGTGAGTCTATTCTTAGGACAAAGGCCTTCACAGCTTTCTAACTTTATGAAACAGTAACACAGCTTTCTAACTGTATGAAACAGTAACGAAGGAGTGACGAAAGTGGTGGGAATTTACCAGATAACCTTCTCAGAGAAAGAACAATCTATTCCGAGTAGGTTAGACATTCCGTTGATATGGTGATGAACTGACACAAATGCAGCACCAAAATGGCTCTGATGGTTACATTGATGTTGCTCTGTCTGTATTTTCAGTCTCAGTGCGCGAGATAAGCTTCTAGGGGCTGTTGAACTGGCTATGGAACACATGAACTTACTTGTAACCTAAGACTTTGTTGCATAATACATTTTTGCAATGTTACATTTCTGTGAGCTGAGCAGTCAGACAAATCTGTTAGCCATAGAATTAACTGCTACACCCACAACGAGGGAAGGGGTAGTGTGTGTGTGTGTCTGTTCACGTCGCAAGACGAGTGTGAGAAGAGTGCTGACCCTGCAGGCTGAAGGAAATGCTTTGCATATTTCCCAGCGAGTTCCTGTTAAGTTTCCAGCTACATGTTACCAACCCACAGTCTCATTACTGTTATGTTTCCAGCTACATGTTAACAGTCTCATTACTGTTATGGTTCCAGCTACATGTTAACCATCTCATTACTGTTATGTTTCCAGCTACATGTTAACCATCTCATTACTGTTATGTTTCCAGCTACATGTTAACTATCTCATTACTGTTAACTGTTACTCTACTTTGGTTTTCCAGTGTTGTTGAGTGACTGTTCACTAGGTTACAGGATAAAGGCTGAAGTGGAGCCTAGCCTAGGTAAAGGTTAGGGGTCAAATTGTTTGTGTTTAGGTAAGGGTTGATGTTGGGGTTAAAGGCTAAGGGTTATAGGTCAAACAAAGGTTAGGGATCAAGGGGAAAGTGCTTATGTGTATTACCCCTCCAGTCGTCCCCTCACCTTCTTGGCGCCCTCCCCCTCCACCTCGGGGCTGCTGGGGCCCGGAGCCCAGAGCATGCTGGGAGCAATGCACACAGATAGGTTGAAGGCATTCATCTGGTTGTCATGGGCGTTTTCCTGTATACTGTTCAGCATGGCGACCACGTAGCGTAGCAGCAGGGCGTTCTCTTTGGGCAGTAGACCAATCAGCCTGCAGCGAAGGAGAGTCACAGATGGGTCAACGTTTATTATTGGTTATCAAAATGTGTATTATTTACAGTATGAACAGGGCCTTGAGTTTTCCCTGACAGGAATAACTCCAGACGCTGGTTTGTTTATTCAGATCCCCATTAGCTTTTGCAGAAGCAGCAGCTACTCTTCCTGGGGTTTACAAAAAACACAACACATGACACGTAGAAAAACACTGATGGACAAGGACAGTCACACAAATTTAAAATACAACGAAATACAAACAATACAACTTGATTTGATTTGTGTACGTGTAGGTACAAGCTGCCCCTAAATGACTGACACATGGTCAGATGTTTCTCATTAGCCTGATGGTTTTGATTAGGATTAGGGCTAAGGTAACGTGGTAATCTGATCCTAGATCTGTCTTAAAGGGCAACCTCTACCTCCAGCTGAACATGGACTCCGCTTTCTGTCCCAGAAATGAATGCTAACATAACAGCTCACTCGCTCTCTACTTTGACTAAAGGTCACAACCTAGTTCTCTCTCTCCCTCTCTCATGCGGCTCCCTTGTGACTGGGTGGAACGAATCGATAACAAATAGTTGATACCAACTAAATGCCCAGGAGGAATATTCAGTTTGCCCGATATTTTCCTACTTTAAAGCGGCCTACAGTCGTACTGAAGCTGTCCTTCTCTTGAGTTCCCTAACCCTGGGCTATGCCTGTTTAGAGCAGCTAGCTGAAAAGCTTTGTGAACGATTGAGATAAAACGATCTCTATGATTAGAACACGGAGCTGAGGGAAGCAGTGGTTCCTGGCACTCTGTATTAACTATCTAGAGGAGTTTCTCTTTCATAACTAAGTCACCTGATTCATTACTCAGCCTATTACGACACTTATCCCAGTAGCCTACTGCTGATTCAGGTGAGGATGGAAAGTGTCTGTCTGTCTGTCTGTGTGAGTGTGTTACCTCGTTATATCCCGTGCCTGCTCCTCCTCCTCTGCCTCCTCTGATTCTGCTTCCTCCATCACATCCTTCCACTGTTCATAGAGGTCGGAACACAGCAGACTGCCCGGAATGTTCCGTAGGAAGTCCTGAATATTGAGACAGAGACCAGAGTCACTAGACTGACAATTTATAGAGGAAAAAACATACAACAATAAAATGTAATTGAAGTTCATTTTGAGGTGAAGTTTTAGGTGAAAACCTTAATTTGTTGTCATAGACTTTTAGATGTAACTGCTAATGTCTTCAGATTTGTTCAGTGG
Source organism: Coregonus lavaretus (assembly GCF_964263955.1). Lineage (NCBI taxonomy): Eukaryota > Metazoa > Chordata > Actinopteri > Salmoniformes > Salmonidae > Coregonus > Coregonus lavaretus. The sequence continues at coordinate 12,971 of NW_028165619.1, read as the reverse complement.
ATCCCTACCAGATTACCGGATTATGAGCTACAGATTAAATTTGACAACCATATCTCTACTTAGCTATTGTTTTTGGTACAGCCTGTGCTGCGTTGCTATGGACTCGTATGTGTGTCACCCATATAGTCGATAATTGGATTGGATGAGATTAATTATCTTTCAGATATAGGTCAATTACCTGGCACACACACACTACGACAACAACACACCACAAGTGCACAGGTGTAATGTAACACTTGGCAAGTAAGGACAATGTCCTTCGCTGACACGAGTCATTCACATAGCTTAAAGGTCGACTTTGGGCACGAAAAACCTTCCAACTCCGCCTCTTTCTCAATTTTCAAACAGAAATGGGGTGTGCCTTTGGTGGTTCATCGATGTGTCATTCTGGTCATTTGCGCCGCGACCGACGTAGCTAGTTCCTTAGCTAACTGTAGCCACTGTAGAGAATGGTAAGAAATTGCACTTCTGTAGCCAAATATCTTATTCATAAATGTTTTTGTTTTTAAAGCATTAAATGACCTGGTATGATGGTGCATTGATCAGTTATATAGTTCAATGCGGTTATTTTTGTGTTTTTCTTGCCCAAAGACTACATTTAAGAGGACAACCTCAACACTACAGCATCAATGTGACAGCCGCAGCTTCATCTGCCATGGTCCTACAAGGTGACCAGATTTACTAAGCAAAGGTTAAACCTGTTTTTCTCAGGTGATGAAAGTACATTTGGTTCCACTTCACTTGAACCCTCCGTCTGCCATTAGGCCTACATAACACATCATAACAATGGTATAACTGATGTCATTCTGCCGCCACAGACTTCGGAGTTGTCTAGCGTGTTTTAGAGCGTGTACCTTGAACACAGCAGCAATGATGAAGACGTGTTCCCGTGTCAGCGAGACATCCTGAGCCCCAGAATCCAGTCTGTCCCTGAGGTCACGACACGCCCTCGCCCCCGCCGACCGTCGGAATATCCCCCGCGTGAACGGACCCTCATTGTACAGAAACACCAGCATGTCCTAGAGAGACAGACAGAGAGACAGACAGAGGTTGCAGATAAGAGTTTGATTAATTTTCAATCGACTTCCTCAAATCACTGATGATATCATTCTGATATCACTGCGACATCATTCACCATGACGGGCTTGGGCAGGGAGTTGTCCCAACAGATGGTGCTCAGCGATTGGCCGAACAGGTAGCCGGGGGCGGGTGAGGAGAGGTTTGTGGAGGAACTGTGGAGGTTAGGATTGGAGCCTTTCCAGAAAGCCCAGTTGATGAGAGAACGCCTTCGCTTGAAGGGCTTCTGAGCTGGGTCTACTGGAGAGAGATGTCAGGTCAGACAGGACGTGGTCACAACAGAGTGAGATCAAATCATTTGCAGTGGGGCACAGAGGAGAGAAAGAGGAAGCAATAGAGTGGCAAGAGAAAGCGTGACAGCAAAAACGAGCCCCAAAGCCAATCCTCGACTATCAGTAACAGACCAGTAATAGACCACTAATAAACCATTTATAGACTAGTATTAGTGCATTAAGCGCCTCCTCAGTCCTCACCAATCACAGGCGTTGTTGTTGTGGAGCTGCGTCGGGTCTTGAGGATGAACTGGCACTGTTTATCCACCTGTAGCTGGTCGCGGTGCATCGCCCTCTGTCTGTCTGGAGGCGGAACTGTGTCCCTACCGCCCGGCTGGGACAGGGGCTCCCGCACATGACTCATCTGGATACTGAAAGGGAACTCGTGACCTGGGAGAGGGTCAGGGGGTAAAGGTCAGAGGTCAGGGGTTCCAGTAGGATTTAGTTCCAGGCCAGCACTAACACACCTGATTCAACACCTAATTCAACTAACACACCAGGGAATCAACCAATAGACAAGACCTTGGTGTTAGAATCTCACCAATGAGAGGGTAAGGGGCGTTGTCCCTCTTGGAGCTCACCCACAGCTGGTAGTCCTTCACACAGCTCTATGGAACACAGACAAAGATATTCTAAGAAACAAGATTACAAACAAAAACACTCCAAAAACTACATTAGTCAAGATAACAACAGCACAAGACACAAAAAAACAGTATTGCTCAATTCTATACACACCGTGACACCAAACTGCTGCAGAGCGAGTCGGACAACCTCATTGGTAGAATCAGAGTTACTGACAGCCAAGGTCTTACTGACGGCCTGAGCACAACTCCCGATGCCTTTGCCAAACACCTTCAGTGGAATGGTTTTAGGATCATCCTTTTCCTTCTCCTCTTTTATTCGACTGGAAAAACAGGAAGGTGAGGATTTAGCCCACAGGGAGAACACATACTGGACTCACATCAACATTTGTTTACAGTAGAAGAAACCATAATGGCTTATCTGTTGCTCACCTTTTGAGCAGGGAGAGCCATCTCTCCTTCTGGACCTCAGAGCTGGTAAAGATAAACCATAAACGTCAGAACAACGTCAACAGCACAAGCCACCTAAACATATCAAATAAGAACCTAAACACTTTCTACAGCAACTTATAGAACCACCTGTAAAAATTTACCAGGTTGAAATATATACAACCCATGAAGGTCATACTGTATCTGAGGAGGCTGGTGGGAGGAGCTATAGGAGGACGGGCTCATTGTGGTAATGGCTGGAATGGAATAGATGGAATGTATCAAACACGTCAAGCATATGGAAATCCCCTGCTTGATTAAGTTCCATTAATTCCATTCCAGCCATCCTCTAATAGCTCCTCCCACCAGCCTCCCCTGCTGCATATATAAGCAATGCTTCACTGCTCAGAAATATGCAGTGCAGATTGCAGACCCAGAGTGTCTGTTGTGTACCTGAAGGTGACTACACAGTTGCAGGTGGGCCAGCCCATGACGAAGCTCTTCTCCGGGTTGGTGCTGCCCTCACACACCTCCTCCATACACTGGGCTGTCCACATCTCACCGACACACACCTGGGCCTTCAGCTTGAAGTGTGTGGGAGACCTGAGGATGACGACACAACAGATGTCAGAGACACACACACACACCCCCACACTTTCATGTTCATTCACTGCCCTTCTGTCATCCCCCTTCTCTTTCTCTCTCTTTACCCCCTCTATCTCCCACCTCCCTCTCTCGCTCTTACTTGGCCTTGGCGATGATGAGGATGTCGGTGAAGAGGAAGAAGTCTCTGTCCTGCGTCTGTAGCCCTGTCTTCAGCGTGACGTGGCTGTGCAGGAGGAACGCCCTATCAGGACACAGGAACGACTGGACGAATGGGCACGTCTCTGGACACACAGGAACCAGGAAGCTCTCTCTGGGAAGACAATACCAGGTATAGATCCAATCTAAACACACTTTTCTAGAATAAATACATCTATTTTTTCCTACCCAAATTATACAACCGAAACAATCCTAACAAAAGGGAACAAATGTATGCAGAAACTTCAGTTCAGTGAATCAACATTATGTGGTTGTGATTGAAGGGTTGAATTAAATGGAATGTGTTCCTGCTGTGAAAGGGGTCAGTTAGGCTAGTAGTTACCAGGGAGGATGAACACACCTCCAGTGTCTCTTTAACATGGTTATTCACTGCCCTGGACTGGGGGTCAAAGCCAAGGATATTAATAGATCCCCGATCCTGATTGGGATGGATTAGCTATCTGAGAGGATTAGTGATGCCTGAGAGGAGAACCACTCTAGGACTAGGCACTCTGTGTGTGTGTGTGTGTGTGTGTGTACAAAAACAACTGGAGATCAATGTCATTTGAACCATTAACGTCACGACCACCTTGACATATATGTGCACACACACAAACAGATGGAAAAACTATGTTCCTCTCTTAGTAATGAAGTTGTTCAGCTCCTTCCTGTTAAGCGTCTGTACTGCGGTGCAGATTGTGATATCACACCTCAGAGTATTTGGAAGACGTAGGCACAACTCTCACTCGATTAAAAACTTGGTTCAGCTCCTTCCACACCTCTAAATCACAGCTCAAAGTCCCAGGGGTCGTCTAAGCAGTAATGACCCTGATACACATCCAGGATGGGAGGGGATGTGACTGCTAACTCAGACTGCAAACACACACTCTTAGAAAAAAGGCTGCTATCTAGGACCTAAAAGGGTTCTTCGGCTGTCCCCATAGGATAACCCTTTGAAGAACCCTTTTGAGTTCCATGTAGAACCCTTTCCACAGAACCAAAAAGGGTTCTCCTATGGTGAGTACCGAAGAACCCTTTTTTCTAAGAGTGCACTGCTGTCTCCTCATGTTTGACCAGGGTACGCACGTACACACACACACGTACAAAAACACACATGCACACACATACACTCTCACTTGCACAAACTCACGCAAGCGGTCTCCTCATGTTTAACCAGTGTGACCCTTGACCTCTCTGATCATCACAACCCAAGGCAACTTTGAGAGCTCTACCGTGAGAGCTGAATCCTAACTGGAAAACCCACTTTTAACTCAAGCTCTGAGTGTGATATTGATGGGAGATTTGTAGGAAACGTTGAGTTGTCTTTTTTTTTTGCTAGGATTTGACCTTTACACCTAGTTTATGAGAAATGTCCCTGGTCCCCCAACATACCTGGAGAATGTTCTGGATCTGGTCAGGGCTTTGTTGATTACCAGAGAGGGAGCAGACTGTCGACGATGGCTCAGAGACTTCATCCTCTGTGGAGGAGAGAGAGAGGGGTATGATAGGGGTGGAGATATAGAGAGAGAGAGGGGTATGATAGGGGTGGAGATAGAGAGAGAGAGAGAGGGGTATGATAGGGGTGGAGATAGAGAGAGAGAGAGGGGTATGATAGGGGTGGAGATAGAGAGAGAGAGAGGGGTATGATAGGGGTGGAGATAGAGAGAGAGAGAGGGGTATGATAGGGGTGGAGATAGCGAGAGAGAGGGGTATGATAGGGGTGGAGATAGCGAGAGAGAGGGGTATGATAGAGGGAAACACAGAGAGAGAGAGAGGTATAATGGGGTGGAGAAACAGAGGAAGACCTTACCTGACACCCTAGACCCACTTCAATTTGCTTACCGCCCCAATAGATCCACAGACGATGCAATCGCCATCGCACTGCACACTGCCCTATCCCATCTGGACAAGAGGAATACCTATGTAAGAATTCTGTTAATTGACTATAGCTCAGCATTCAACACCATAGTACCCTCCAAGCTCATCATTAAGCTTGGGGCCCTGGGTCTGAACCCCGCCCTGTGCAACTGGGTCCTGGACTTCCTGACGGGCCGCCCCCAGGTTGTGAAGGTAGGAAACAACACCTCCATTTCGCTGATCCTAAACACAGGGGCCCCACAAGGGTGCGTGCTCAGCCCCCTACTGTACTCCCTGTTCACCCATGACTGTGTGGTCACGCACGCCTCCAACTCAATCATCAAGTTTGCAGACGACACAACAGTAGTAGGCCTGATTACCTACAATGACGAGACAGCCTACAGAGAGGAGGTGAAGGCCCTGGGAGTGTGGTGCCAGGAAAATATCCTCTCCCTCAACGTCGACAAAACAAAGGAGCTGATCTTGGACTTCAGGCAACAGCAGAGGGAGCACCCCCCTATCCACATCGACGGGACCGCTGTGGAGCAGGTGGAAAGCTTCAAGTTCCTCGGCGTACACACCACTGACGATCTTAAATGGTCCACCCACACAGACAGTGTGGTGAAGAAGGCGCAACAGCGGCTCTTCAACCTCAGGAGGCTGAAGAAATTTGGCTTGGCACCTAAAACCCTCAAACTTTTACAGATACACAATTGAGAGCATCCTGTTGGGCTGTATCACCGCCTGGTATGGCAACTGCACCGCCCGCAACCGCAGGGCTCTCCAGAGGGTGGTGCGGTCTGCCCAACGCATCACCAGGGGCAAATTACCTGCCCTCCAGGACACCTACAGCACTGGAAGGCCAAAAATATAATCAAGGACAACAACCACCCGAGCCACTGCCTGTTCACCCCGCTATCATCCAGAAGGCGAGGTCAGTACAGGTGCATCAAAGCTTGAACCGAGAGACTGAAAAACAGCTTCTATCTCAAGGCCATCAGACTGTTATATAGCCATCACTAGGCGGCTTCCACCCGGTTACGTAACGCTGCACCTTAGAGGCTGCTGCCCCATATACATAGACTTTAAATCACTGGCCACTTTAATAATGGAACACTAGTCACTCTAATAATGTTTACATATTTTTGCTTTACTCATCTCATATGTACAGTGAGGGAAAAAAGTATTTGATCCCCTGCTGATTTTGTACGTTTGCCCACTGTCAAAGATATGATCAGTCTATAATTTTAATGGTAGGTTTATTTTAACAGTGAGAGACAGAATAACAAAATAAAAAATCCAGAAAAACACGTCAGAAATGTTATAAATTGATTTGCATTTTAATGAGGGAAATAAGTATTTGACCCCCTCTCAATCAGAAAGATTTCTGGCTCCCAGGTGTCTTTATACAGGTAACGAGCTGAGATTAGGAGCACACTCTTAAAGGGAGTGCTCCTAATCTCAGCTTGTTACCTGTATAAAAGACACCTGTCCACAGAAGCAATCAATCAATCAGATTCCAAACTCTCCACCATGGTCAAGACCAAAGAGCTCTCCAAGGATGTCAGGGACAAGATTGTAGACTTACACAAAGCTGGAAAGGGCTACAAGACCATCGCCAAGCAGCTTGGTGAGAAGGTGACAACAGTTGGTGTGATTATTCGCAAATGGAAGAAAAACAAAATAACTCCCTCTGCCTGGGGCTCCATGCAAGATCTCACCTCGTGGAGATGCAATGATCATGAGAATGGTGAGGAATCAGCCCAGAACTACACGGGAGGATCTTGTCAATGATCTCAAGGCAGCTGGGACCATAGTCACCAAGAAAACAATTGGTAACACACTACACCGTGAAGGACTGAAATCCTGCAGCGCCCGCAAGGTCCCCCTGCTCAAGAAAGCACATATACAGGGCCGTCTGAAGTTTGCCAATGAACATCTGAATGATTCAGAGGAGAACTGGGTGAAAGTGTTGTGGTCAGATGAGACCAAAATGGAGCTCTTTGGCATCAACTCAACTCGCCGTGTTTGGAGGAGGAGGAATGCTGCCTATGACCCCAAGAACACCATCCCCATCGTCAAACATGGAGGTGGAAACATTATGCTTTGGGGGTGTTTTTCTGCTAAGGGGACAGGACAACTTCACCGCATCAAAGGGACGATGGACGGGGCCATGTACCATCAAATCTTGGGTGAGAACCTCCTTCCCTCAGCCAGGGCATTGAAAATGGGTCGTGGATGGGTATTCCAGCATGACAATGACCCAAAACACACGGCCAAGGCAACAAAAGAGGGGCTCAAGAAGAAGCACATTAAGGTCCTGGAGTGGCCTAGCCAGTCTCCAGACCTTAATCCCATAGAAAATCTGTGGAGGGAGCTGAAGGTTCGAGTTGCCAAACGTCAGGCTCGAAACCTTAATGACTTGGAGAAGATCTGCAAAGAGGAGTGGGACAAAATCCCTCCTGAGATGTGTGCAAACCTGGGGGCCAACTACAAGAAACGTCTGACCTTAAAATGCAAATCAATTTCTAACATTTTTGACATGCGTTTTTCTGGATTTTGTTGTTGTTATTCTGTCTCTCACTGTTCAAATAAACCTACCATTAAAATGTTTGTTGTTATTCTGTCTCTCACTGTTCAAATAAACCTACCATTAAAATTATAGACTGATCATGTCTTTGTCAGTGGGCAAACGTACAAAATCAGCAGGGATCAAATACTTTTTCCCCCTCACTGTATATACTGTATTCAATTCTACTGTATTTTAGTCTGCCACTCCGACATTGCTCATCCTAATATTTATATATTCCTTATATATTCCATTCTTTTACTTTTAGATTGTGTATATTGTGTGTATTGTGGTGAATTGTTAGATATACTGCACTGTTGGAGCTAGAAACACAAGCATTTCGCTACACCCGCAATAACATCAGCTAAACATGTGTATGTGACAAATTACATTTGATTTGATTTGATTTTAAGAGAGCAGGCCAGACAGGCCAGACACAGCAGAGACTCTGATCCAACAGCCCAAATATGTCTTCAACTCTGACTAATGTTCCCTAATGGGGTTTACCGTATTTCCAGTACACACAGCAGCGGCTGGCTGGACAGAGACATACAGCATATCCTGATAAAACAACGGTTTTAAAAAACGCACTGTGGCGTAGCCTAAACATTGCACAAGTCTGAGGTAAAGAGAAACGTTTACAGTAGATGTATGCGATCGTTCGTCATCGACTTTGGTGTCAGCAGTCAGCGCTAGCATGGCCTCCAAACAGACAGTCTGAGGGAAGTGAATTTAACAGTGGAGGTTATTGTGTTGACAGGAGAGGACTGGGGTTCTCGCTCAGTGAGGGATGTCTCCTGTAATGTACTGTAGGTATAGCCTGTGGGGAGCTCTGCACACACGTTCCTTTTGAGGGACAATAAATGTCATTCGTCATTCATTCAATGGACTGGGAGTCCAAATTGGATTGGAGGGTGGATTCTCTAATTTTAAGGTTAAAAAAATCTAAAGTGAATACGGAAATAGGAAAATCAGATGTCATTCCAATCTGAATTCTACAGGTAACCCAGTGTGCAACTGTGGGGTCAGTCATACCTCATCTGAGGTCACCAATGTACAGCTGATTAATTGCGTTACAACAGGTTACCAGAGTAGTCGGTTATAAAAAGTTACTACATGGCACATTGGGCAACAATGTAAAGCGTTGCCTGTTCTATTTCAAGGTCATCTCAAAGTAAATGTTATCCAATTCTGAACTGTACAGATAACTTTTGCATCAAATAATGGTTTGTGTCATCACTAGGCATAATCATGTTTCCTCAACGGTACAATTATTTATGTTAAGCCTATCAGGGTTCTCTAGCCTGCTGGTCAGCAGCCACATTTGCTGACCTAAACAGTTAGGACCTATCCTGTGAGGACAGTTGGCATAAGATGACATCAGCTGTCACTACTGATTATAAGGAAGGCATCTATACTACATTAGTAATGACAGTTATTATGACACAGTAATATACAGTACATTCGGAAAGTATTCAGACCCCTTGACTTTTTCCACATTTTGTTACGTTACAGCCTTATTCTAAAATTGATGAAACCAGTTTTCCCCCTCATCAATCTACACACATAATGACAAAGAGAAAACAGATTTCGAAATTTTTGCAAATGAATTACAAATAAAAAACAGAAATACCTTATTTACATAAGTATTCAGGCCCTTTACTATGAGACTCAAAATTGAGCTCAGGTGCATCCTGTTTCCATTGATCATCCTTGAGATGTTTCTACAACTTGATTGGAGTCCACCTGTGGTAAATTCAATTGATTGGACATGATTTGGAAAGGCGCACACCTGTCTATATAAGGTCCCACAGTTGACAGTGCATGTCAGAGCAACAACCAAGCCATGAGGTCGAAGGAATTGTCCATAGCGCTCCGAGACAAGATTGTGTCGAGGCACAGATCTGAAGGGTACAAAAACATTTCTACAGCATTGAAGGTCCCCAAGAACACAGTGGCCTCCATCATTCTTAAATGGAAGAAGTTTGGAACCACCAAGACTCTTCCTAGAGCTGGCTGCCTGGCCAAGCTGAGCAATTGGGGGAGAAGGGCCTTGGTCAGGGAGGTGACCAAGAACCCGAAGGTCACTCTGACAGAGCTCTAGAGTTCCTCTGTGGAGATGGGAGAACCTTCCAGAAGGACAACCATCTCTGCAGCACTCCACCAATCAGGCCTTTATGGTAGAGTGGCTAGACGGAAGCCACTCCTCAGTAAAAGGCACATGACAGCCCACTTGGAGTTTGTCAAAATGCACCTAAAGGACTCTCAGACCATGACAAACAAGATTATCTGGTCAGATGAAACCAAGATTGAACTATTTGGCCTGAATGCCAAGCGTCACGTCTGGAGGAAACCTGGCACCATCCCTACTGTGAAGCATAAGGTTGGGAGCATCATGCTGTGGGGATGTTTTCAGTGGTAGGGACTGAGGGACTGGGGGACTAGTCAGGATCGAGGGAAAGATGAACGGAGCAAGTACTGAGAGATCCTTGATGGAAACCTGCTCCGTGGTGTTCAGGACCTCAGACTGGGGCGAAGGTTCACCTTCCAACAGGACAACAATCCTAAGCACACAGCCAAAACAACGCAGGAGTGGCTTCGGGACAAGTCTGAATGTCCTTGAGTGGCCTAGCCAGAGCCTGGACTTTAACGCGATCGAACATCTCTGGAGAGACCTGAAAATAGCTGTACAGCGACGCTCCCCATCCATCCTGACAGAGCTTGAGAGGATCTGCAGAGAAGAATGGGAGAAACTCCCCAAATACAGGTGTGCCAAGCTTGTAGCATCATACCTAAGAAGACTCGAGGCTGTAATCGCTGCAAAGGGTGCTTCAACAAAGTACTGAGTAAAAGGTCTGAATACTTATGTAAATGTGATATTTCAGATTTCTTTTAGAATAGGGCTGTAACATAACAAAATGTGGAAAAAGTAAAGGGGTCTGAATACTTTCCGAATGCACTGTTGGTCTTTTGACTGGACAGAAAGGAAATAGTTATTCAAACATTCAATTACTGAAGCAGTCCGGGTATTAATGGCAGGCTTGCTTATAGAATAGCTGCTATTTCCACACAAAGCAGAGCAGTGGGTAAAGCCTCTTGCAAACGGCTGCCAGTCCCCACGTAGCCAGACACTCTAATGGTGCCAGAGACTGAAATACTCGGCTACAGAACAACACCATAGCTTTTACACAAACAACACAACTACTGGTTCAGAAGACTGCGGAGGGGGAATCTATACATTCCAACTGAATGATCATTGGCCTATAATAACCTACAGTTGGCTATATGATATAGGCCTAAGGTTTCAAACAAAGGTGTCATATTTTATTACTGTATGAGATCTATGGTTTCAAAGCATTGAAATGCTTTTGAAATGTCACCAATGCACATATACGCATGGATATGCAACAGGTAGTGCTGTTTTCAGCAAATAACTGAGTTGCATAGGCCTAATTCCTGGATCTGTCTATGGATATTCTGATCAGTGTCTACAACCTGAGGGGTCGGTTTAACAGCGATTTACTCCCTCCTCCTGCGAACACAGTGAGTCCGAACATAGCACCGGCAATCCCCGTGTGAGCCCGTGCGCTACAGGCCACAGAGCGCGCAACACAACACAGTTGCAATAAGCTACTTGACCAAACATTTATTTTCACTGTTTGGAAACGTATAACAATCCACACATTTCTCGGGAATGAGTGCGTAAAAACACATGATTTGGTCTATGATGTTAATTTACCCTCTTGTTTTCATGTTGCGTGCTGGGCTTGGACTCCCCGGTGAGCGACGTCCTGCGGCTCAGCTCGTTCTGTTGCTGTGGTGACATGGTTTCCATCCAGGTAGAGTTTCGCGGGAAAAGGGGAGCTGCAACCGCGCTCTACAATCCCAAAGCTATCCAAAGACGAAGTAAAGAAATAAACTCCATAAAAGTCCTTATTCGTTAGAAGAATTCCACCCGCTCCTGTCGACACCTTGCTGTCCAACCAAAGTCATTTAATGTACGCACTGGATCTGTATACGGTATTCCGCCCGTCTTGGTGGAAAAGGAGAGTTCAGTTCGAGTTGTCAGGTGTTGAAAACGAACTATCTTAGCCATGCACCTCTTCACAAGTTATAGGTCCACTATACACGCGCCTCACCCAGGCTCTCCACACACTGAACCAAATTGGCTGTGCCACTTATTACACACGAGCTCGTGAGCCCTGTGTAGTTGGCGCCTCGGTGGCCCCTGGGTCCTACTGCAGACGGGGTCTGGGAGAGAAGAGTTAGTTATTTTTAGGGGGGGGTGGAATGACCAGCTAACATTTCAATGAGAGTGGGACTATTTTACAAGCTTGATAAAAAAAATCTAAATGTGCTTTTTGTATTCCTCCAAGACCTGTGAGAATGAGGTGAGCTTTGTAGTTTAGACTTGTTAGTGAAAAAGACAATTATTATTATCATGATGAGCATGAATTAGACATGATATACATTCATTAACAGGTGGTCACCATAATAGACAAGAGGGCACTGGGCTACCTCTGTCATAATAGGAGTAGGAGATAATAAAGGTAGAATAGGAGTAGGAGATAAGAAGTGGGACCCAAAACTTTGTAGAACTTGGAACTCTTTTTCAAAAAAAGAAAGAATGTAATACAATAAATTTTACTGCAGCATCAGACAGAAGTGGGGCACAAACTGGGCTAAAGTGAGAAGAACCAGGACAGTGTGTGCTCCCCAAACCAATCACAACCATAGCCCCGTTTAAAGTGGTTCAGAAAATCAGATGATTAGATAAATGAGGGTGATAATGAAGTGCCTTGGGCTGTTGGGCAGAGACAGAACACAGAGAAAGTACTACATATAGTTGAAGTCGGAAGTTTACATACACTTAGGTTGGAGTCATTAAAACTCGTTTTTCAACCACTCCACAAATTTCTTTTTAACAAACTATAGTTTTGGCAAGTCGGTTAGGACATCTACTTTGTGTATGACACAAGTCATTTTTCCAACAATTGTTTACAGACAGATTATTTCACTTATAATTCACTGTATCACAATTCCAGTGGGTCAGAAGTTTATATACACTAAGTTGACTGTGCCTTTAAACAGCTTGGAAAATTCCAGAAAATGATGTCATGGCTTTAGAAGATTCTGATAGGCTAATTGACACAATTTGAGTCAATTGGAGGAGTACCTGTGGATGTATTTCAAGGCCTACCTTCAAACTCAGTGCCTCTTTCCTTGACATCATGGGAAAATAAAAATAAATCAGCCAAGACCTCAGAAAAAAAATGGTAGACCTCCACAAGTCTGGTTCATCCTTGGGAGCAATTTCCAAACGCCTGAAGGTACCACGTTCATCTGTACAAACAATAGTACGCAAGTATAAACACCATGGGACAA
>NW_028165620.1:0-1000 GCF_964263955.1 Coregonus lavaretus | reverse complement strand
TAACATGAGCTCTGGGTAAAGTAAAGCAGACCTGTAAAGACGACACCATGAACAGCTAATCATGTCTACCCGGACTATTTGCATTGTCACCCCCACCCCACCCCACCCGCTCTTTTACGCTGCTGCTACTCGGTTTATTATCGATGCATATTCACTTTAACTCTACCTACATGTACATATTACCTCAATTACCTCGACTAACCGGTGCCCCCGCACATTGACTCTGTACCGGAACTCCATGTATATTGCCTCCCTACTGTTATTTTATTTTACTGCTGCTCTTTAATTTTTTTCACTGTAGAAGTATGGAAAGCTGACAAACCAAATTGCACCCTATTCCCTATGTAGTGCACTACTTTTGACCAGGGCCCATAGGACTCTGGTCAAAATTAGTGCACTATATAGGGAATAGGGTGCCTTTTGGGACACGACCTGGGTCTTTATACACCGGGATCTCTGAATGGTGTATCAGGTCACAGTAGCTGTGAGTATTAATAGTGATTAACGTTTCCTGGAGGCATAGGCCTGCAGTAGACTGTTCCTGGAGGTGTAGGCCTGCAGTAGAATGTTCCTGGAGGTGTAGGTCTGCAGTAGAATGTTCCTGGAGGTGTAGGCCTGCAGTAGAATGTTCCTGGAGGTGTAGGCCTGCAGTAGAATGTTCCTGGAGGTACAGGCCTGCAGTATAAGGTTCCTGGAGGTATACGCCTGCAGTAGAATGTTCCTGGAGGTACAGGCCTGCAGTAGAATGTTCCTGGAGGTTTAGGCCTGCAGTATAAGGTTCCTGGAGGTATACGCCTGCAGTATAATATATTTTAGAGAGAGAGAGAGCGCGAGAGAGAGAGAGAGAGAGAGAGAGAGAGAGAGAGAGAGAGAGAGAGAGAGAGAGAGAGAGAGAGAGAGAGAGAGAGAGAGAGAGAGAGAGAGAAAAGACAGACAGACAGACAGACAGAGAGAGACAGAGACAGAGAGAGGAACCAGAGAACAGAGAAAAGAAAGAGAG
>NW_028165621.1:5000-17188 GCF_964263955.1 Coregonus lavaretus | reverse complement strand
ACAGAGACAGAGACAGAGACAGAGACAGAGACAGAGACAGAGACAACGAACGAACTCTGGTCTAGTGTGTATGCACTGGAGGCACCCGGTCAGTCTCATCTACCCTGCATACACAAACACACACTTCATTTACACTTGTGTATGAGAGAAACAGTTTGTTCTTCATTAGGGCTGGGAATTGCCAGGGACCTCATGGTACCATATTATCACGATACTTAGGTGACGGTAAGATATGTATTGCGATTTGACACTGCGATTTTATTGCCAGTTGCTGTTCCGAACATATTACTCACTATATGTCTGCTGCAGAGAGAAGAGGGAGAGCAGAAGACAATGAGTTTTGATCAGTCATGGAAATAAAAGTGCTGAAGATATGTTGGCTCACTATTTACAAAGAAGAGGTGTAGGATGAAAAATAACTGCGTTTTGGTGCAGGTATAGCCGTCTAGCGATAGCTAGCACTACCTAGCAAAAAAAATAGCAAAAAATAAATATCTTTTTTTATTGTATTTTTAGAGTCAAATATTGTCAAAATCGTCCAAAATAATATTGCCATATGTGACTATCGATTTTCTTCCCCTTATCACTATTGTTCATACCTTCTATGACCTGCCAACCCGGACCAATCACAGGGGAGTATTTACCACCCTAGAGGTCAGGGCTCTGTCTGCTCGGTCTCACCTTTGACCTCTCCCTCACCTCTGTCTGACCTCACAGTCACAGACGGCCCTGTTGAAATACCAATGCTTCATCCTGTCCCCTTCCCTCCTTTTCTTGGAGTAATCACTCATCTAAGGGGTAGAAGGGTTTAGAAAAAATAGTGTTTGGGTCAGGGTGTTGGACTGTGCTCTCTGGCCAGTTAAAGAGTAAGCCATCATGGGGGGATTGTGTGTGTTTGTGTTTCTTTTAAGCAGTGTTGTAATCAGGGCCAAGCTGTAGCCTGATGTTGAGGTCTTTGGTTCAGTCTGAGCTCTAAGCTGCAGGCCAGAAAGCACTACTCTCTCCGAAGATGGTGGGTAAATGAAGATGTCCCACAAATTGACGCAGTTCCGGTCTGCTTAAGGGGTGGCTCTCCCACAGGCAGCAATGCATTAGCAGCTGAGTCTGGTCTGCTTAGTTTATTGACTGTTTATGAACCAGAAAAAATGGGCGAGAGTCTCTCTTCCATCTCTGCTCTCTCTCTTTTCACTCTCCCTCTCTGTTCTTAGCTCTCTCTCTTCTTCTCTCTTCTCTCATTCTTTCTCTAGGCTCTAACACATACAGAAAAACCCTCTCTTTCTCCTCTTTCTACAGAGGTATTTTTAATTTCAGTTGACTTCTTGGGGCTTAAGAATATTCTGCCTCTCTGTCTGGATGGGTTTCTCATGGGGGTAGATGTAGGGGGTGGGGGTATTGATGGGGGCAGATCTGGAGATATGGGTTTGTGGTCTTCCCCTGGTTACCATAGCTTTTGTGTGTTCATGCTATTAATAGAGAGAGGAATGGTACAGGCCTGGGAATTCTGTCCTCTCCGGATAAACAAACTACTCTCTCTCTCGCGCTTCCCTCATTTCAGCTATTTTTTCCCATCCTTGCAGGAGAGAGAGAGAGAGAGAGATGTGTTCCAAAAAAGTTTAATGAGCTGAAATAAAAGATCCAAGAAATTTTCCATAAGCACAAAAAGCTTATTTCTTTCAAATGTTGTGCACAAATTTGTTTACATCCCTGTTAGTGAGCATTTCTCCTTTGCCAAGATAATCCATCCAGCTGACAGGTGTGGCATATCAAGAAGCTGATTAAACGGCATGATCATTACACAGGTGCACCTTGTGCGGGGGACAATAAAAGGCACTCTCAAATGTGCAGTTTTGTCACACAACACAATGCCACAGATGTCTCAGGTTTTGAGGGAGCATGCAATTGGCATGCTGACTGCAGGAATGTCCACCAGAGCTGTTGCCAGAGAATTGAATGTTCATTCTCTACCATAAGCCGCCTCCCACGTCGTTTTAGAGAATTTGGCACTACGTCCAACCGGCCTCCCAACCGCAGACATGTATGGCATTGTGTGGGCGAGCGGTTTGCTGATGTCAACGTTGTGAACAGAGTTTCCCATGGTGGCAGTGGGGTTATTGTATGGGCAGGCATAACCTACGGACAACGAACACAATTGTATTTTATCTATGGCAATTTTAATGCATAGAGCTACCGTGACGAGATCCTGAGGCCCGTTGTCGTGCTATTCATTCTCCACCATCACCTCATTTCTCAGCATGATAATGCATGGTCCCATACCGCAAGGATCTGTACACAATTCCTGGAAGCTGAAAATGTCCCAGTTCTTCCATGGCCTGCATATGCACCAGACATGTCACCCATTGAGCATGTTTGGGATGCTCTGGATCGACATGTACGACAGCGGGTTCCAACTCCGGCCAATATCCAGCAACTTCACACAGACATTGAAGAGGAGTGGGACAACATTCTACAGGCCACAATCAACAGCCTGATCAACTCTATGCGAAGGAGATAATGTCGCGCTGCATGAGGCAAATGGTGGTCACACAAAATACTGACTGGTTTTCTGATCCACGCACCTACCTTTTTTTAAAGGTATCTGTGACCAACCGATGCGTATCTGTTTTCCCAGTCATGTGAAATCCATAGATTAGGGCGTAATTAATTAATTTCAATTAACTGATTTCCTTATGAACTGTAAAATCTTTGAAATGGTTGCATGTTGCGTTGTATATTTTTGTTCAGTGTATATACACTACATTACGAAAAGTATGTGGACACCTGCTTGTCAAACATCTTATTCCAAAATCATGGGCATTAATATGGAATTGGTCCCCACTTTTCTGCTATAACATCCTCCACTCTTCTGGGAAGACGTTCCACTAGATGTTGGAACATTGCTGCGGGGACTTGCTTCCATTAAGCCATAAGCGCATTAGTGAGGTTGGGCACTGATGTTGGGCGATTAGGCCTGGCTCGCAGTCGGCGTTCCAATTCATCCCAAAGGTGTTCGATGGGGTTGAGGCCTGGCCTCTGTGCAGGCCAGTCAAGTTCTTCCACGCCGATCTCGACAAACCATTTCTGTATGGACCTCGCTTTGTGCACGGGGGCATTGTCATGCTAAAACAGAAAAGGGCCTTCTCCTAACTGTTGCCACAATGTTGGAAGCACAGAATCATCTAGAATGTCATTGTATAATGTAGTGTTAAGATTTCCCTTCATTGGAACTAAGGAGCCTAGCCCGAACCATGAAAAACAGCCCCAGACCATTATTCCTCCTCCACCAAACTTTACAGTTGGCATTTGGGCAGGTAGCATTCTCCTGGCATCCGCCAAACTCAGATTTGTCCGTCGGACTGCCAGATGGTGAAGCGTGATTCATCACTCCAGAGAACGTGTTTCCACTGCTCCAGAGTCCAATGGCGGCGAGCTTTACACCACTCCAGCCGACGCTTGGCATTGCGCATGGTGATCTGAGGCTTGTGTGTGGCTGCTCGGCCATGGAAACCCATTTCATGAAGCTCCCGACGAACAGTTCTTGTGCTGACGATGCTTCCAGAGGCAGTTTGTAACTCGGTAGTGAGGGTTGCAACCGAGGACAGATAATTCTTACCCGCTAAGCGCTTCAGCACTCGGCGGTCCCGTTCTGTGAGCTTGTGTTGCGGCTGAGCCGTTGTCGCTCCTAGACGTTTCAACTTCACAATAACAGCACTTACAGTTGACCGGTGCAGATCTAGCAGGGCCGAAATTTGATGAACTGACTTGTTGGAAAGGTGGCATCCTATGACGGAGCCACGTTGAACGTCACTGAGCTCTTCAGTAAGGCCATTCTACTGCCAATGTTTGTCTATGGAGAGTGCATGGCTTTGTGGCTGAAATAGCCAAATCCACTTATTTGAAGGTGTGTCCACATACTTTTGTGTGTGTGTGTGTGTGTGTGTGTGTGTGTGTGTGTGTGTGTGTGTGTGTACAGTGCATTCGGAAAGTGTTCAGACCCCTTGACTTTTTCCACATTTTGTTACGTTACAGCCTTATTCTACCCCATAATGACTAAGCAAAAACAGGTTTTTAGACATTTTTGCAAATGTATTCAAAATAAAAAAAACTGAAATATAACATTTACATAAGTATTCAGACCCTTTACTCAGTACTTTGTTGAAGCACCTTTGGCAGCGATTACAGCCTTGAGTCTTCTTGGGTATGCCGCTACAAGCTTGGCATACCTGTATTTGGGGAGTTTCTCCCATTCTTCTCTGCAGATCCTCTCAAGCTCTGTCAGGTTGGATGGGGAGCGTCGCTGCACAGCTATTTTCAGGTCTCTCCAGAGATGTTAGATCGGGTTCAAGTCCGGGCTCTGGCTGGGCCACTCAAGGACATTCAGAGACTTGTCCCGAAGCCACTCCTGCGTTGTCTTGGCTGTGTGCTTAGGGTCATTCTTGTTGGAAGGTGAACCTTCGCCCAGTCTGATGTCCGGAGTTTCCATCAAGAATCTCTCTGTACTTTGCTTCAATCATCTTTCCCTCGATCCTGCCTAGTTTCCCAGTCCCTGCCACTGAAAAATATCCCCACAGCTGCCACCACCATGCTTCACCATAGGGATGGTGCCAGGTTTCCTCCAGACGTGACGCTTGGCATTCAGGCCAAAGAGTTCAATCTTGGTTTCAAAAGACCAAAGAATCTTGTTTCTCATGGTCTGCGAGTCTTTTTTATTTATTTATTTTATTTCACCTTTATTTAACCAGGTAAGCCAGTTGAGAACAGGTTCTCATTTACAACTGCGACCTGGCCAAGATAAAGCAAAGCAGTGCAATAAAAACAACACAGAGTTACATATGGGGTAAAAAAAAACATAAAGTCAAAAATACAACAGAAAATATATATACAGTGTGTGCAAATGTAGCAAGTTATGGAGGTAAGGCAATAAATAGGCTATAGTGCAAAAATAATTACAATAGTATTAACACTGGAATGCTAGATGTGCAAGAGATTATGTGCAAATAGAGATACTGGGGTGCAAAAGAGCAAAATAAATAACAATATAGGGATGAGGTAGTTGGGTGGGCTAATTTCAGATGGGCTGTGTACAGGTGCAGTGATCGGTAAGGTGCTCTGACAACTGATGCTTAAAGTTAGTGAGGGAGATAAGAGTCTCCAGCTTCAGAGATTTTTGCAATTCGTTCCAGTCATTGGCAGCAGAGAACTGGAAGGAATGGCGGCCAAAGGAGGTGTTGGCTTTGGGAATGACCAGTGAGATATACCTGCTGGAGCGCAGACTACGGGTGGGTACTGCTATGGTGACCAATGAGCTAAGATAAGGCGGGGATTTGCTTAGCAGTGATTAATAGATGGCCTGGAGCCAGTGGGTTTGACGACGAACATGTAGTGAGGACCAGCCAACAAGAGCGTACAGGTCACAGTGGTGGGTAGTGTATGGGGCTTTGGAGACAAAACGGATGGCACTGTGATAGACTACATCCAATTTGCTGAGTAGAGTGTTGGAGGCTATTTTGTAAATGACATCGCCGAAGTCAAGGATCGGTAGGATAGTCAGTTTTACCTTTTGGCAAACTCCAAGCGGGCTGTCATGTGCCTTTTACTGAGGAGTGGATTCCGTCTGGCCGCTCTACCATAAAGGCCTGATTGGTGGAGTGCTGCAGAGATGGGAGAACCTTACAGAAGGACAAGCATCTCCACAGAGGAACTCTGGAGCTCTGTCAGTGACCATCAGGTTTTTGGTCACCTCCCTGACCAAGGCCCTTTTCCCCCGATTGCTCAGTTTGGCCGGGAGGCCAGCTCTATGTGTTCTTGAGGACCTTCAATGCCCAAACCTTCCGTAACAAAGCCATCACCTACAGAGAGATG
Source organism: Coregonus lavaretus (assembly GCF_964263955.1). Taxonomy (NCBI): domain Eukaryota; kingdom Metazoa; phylum Chordata; class Actinopteri; order Salmoniformes; family Salmonidae; genus Coregonus; species Coregonus lavaretus. The sequence goes on along the minus strand of NW_028165621.1, from coordinate 11,329 downwards.
AACCTAGAGAAAAGTTCCCCTCCAGCTGGTTCTTGGGCTCTGTTCACAAACAGACCCCACAGAGCCCCTTGACAGCAACACAATTACACCCAACCAAATAATGAGAAAGCAAAAATATAATTATTTAACACACTGGAAAGAATCAACCAAAAAACGGAACAAATTGGAATGCTACCTGACCCTAAACAGAGAATACAAAGTGGCATAATACCTGACCACTGTGACTGACCCAAAATTAAGAAAATCCTTCGATAGACTCAGTGAGCATAGCTTTGCTAATGAGAGAGGCCGCCGTAAGCAGACCTGGCTCTCAAGAGAAGACCGGCTGTGTGCACACTGCCCACAAAATGAGGTGGAAACTGAGCTGCACTTCCTAACCTCCTGCCAAATATATGACCATATTAGAGACACATATTTCCCTCAGATTACACAGACCCACAAAGAATTTGAAAACAAAATCACACGTTGATAAACTCCCATATCTGAGAGTGAGAGGGATACTAAAAGGGTGAGGAAGGAGAGGGTGAGACTGAAAGGGTGAGACTAAAAGGGGGAGGAAGGAGAGGGTGAGACTAAAAGGGGGAGGAAGGAGAGGGGGATACTAAAAGGGGGAGGAAGGAGAGGGTGAGGAAGGAGAGGGTGAGACTAAAAGGGGGAGGAAGGAGAGGGTGAGGAAGGAGAGGGTGAGACTAAAAGGGGGAGGAAGGAGAGGGTGAGACTAAAAGGGTGAGGAAGGAGAGGGTGAGACTAAAAGGGGGAGGAAGGAGAGGGTGAGGAAGGAGAGGGTGAGACTAAAAGGGGGAGGAAGGAGAGGGTGAGGAAGGAGAGGGTGAGACTAAAAGGGGGAGGAAGGAGAGGGTGAGACTAAAAGGGTGAGGAAGGAGAGGGAGAGACTGCCCCATCCTACTGCCCCCACCTCACCATCCTACTGCCCTCATCCTACTGCCCCCATCCTACTGCCCCATCCTACTGCCCCACCTCCCCATCCTACTGCCCCCCACCTTCTACTGCCCCCCACCTGCCATTCTACTGCCCCATCCTACTGCCCCTTACTACTGCCCCCACCTCCCCATCCTACTGCCCCCCACCTTCTACTGCCCCCCACCTGCCATTCTACTGCCCCATCCTACTGCCCCTTACTACTGCCCCCACCTCCCCATCCTACTGCCCCCCACCTTCTACTGCCCCCCACCTGCCATTCTACTGCCCCATCCTACTGCCCCTTACTACTGCCCCCACCTCCCCATCCTACTGCCCCCACCTCACCATCCTACTGCCCCATCCTACTGACCCATCCTACTGCCCCACCCTACTGCCCCCACCTCCCCATCCTACTGCCCCCACCTCACCATCCTACTGCCCCCATACTACTGCCCCATCCTACTGACCCCATACTACTGCCCCCACCTCACCATCCTACTGCCCTCATCCTACTGCCCTCATCCTACTGCCCTCATTATACTGCCCCATCCTACTGCCCCCACCTGCCATCCTACTTCCCCCATTCTACTGCCCCCACCTCCCTACCCTACTGCCCCCAACTCTACTGCCCCCCACCCCCATTCTACTGCCCCCAGCTCCCCATCCTACTGCCCCTTACTACTGCCCCCACCTCCCCATCCTACTGCCCCCACCTCACCATCCTACTGCCCCATCCTACTGCCCCCACCTCACCATCCTACTGCCCCATCCTACTGACCCATCCTACTGCCCCCACCTCACCATCCTACTGCCCCATCCTACTGACCCATCCTACTGCCCCCACCTCACCATCCTACTGACCCCATACTACTGCCCCATCCTACTGACCCCATCCTACTGCCCCTTACTACTGCCCCCACCTCCCCACCCTACTGCCCCCATTCTACTGCCCCCCACCCCCATCCTACTGCCCCCACCTGCCATCCTACTGCCCCCAACTCCCCATCCTACTTCTCCATCCTACTGCCCCCACCTCCCCACCCTACTGCCCCCATTCTACTGCCCCCCACCCCCATCCTACTGCCCCCACCTGCCATCCTACTGCCCCCAACTCCCCATCCTACTTCCCCATTCTACTGCCCCCACCTCACCATTCTACTGCCCCCACCTCACCATTCTACTGCCCCCACCTCACCATCCTACTGCCCCCACCTCACCATCCTACTGCCCCCACCTCCCCACCCTACTGCCCCCATTCTACTGCCCCCACCTCACCATCCTACTGCCCCCACCTCCCCATCCTACTGCCCCCACCTCCCCATCCTACTGCCCCCACCTCACCATCCTACTGCCCCCACCTCCCCATCCTACTGCCCCCACCTCCCCATCCTACTGCCCCCACCTCCCCATCCTACTGCCCCCACCTCCCCATCCTACTGCCCCCATTCTACTGCCCCCACCTCCCCATCCTACTGCCCCCACCTCCCCACCCTACTGCCCCCATTCTACTGCCCCCACCTCCCCATCCTACTGCCCCCACCTCCCCATCCTACTGCCCCCACCTCCCCATCCTACTGCCCCCACCTCACCATCCTACTGCCCCCACCTCCCCATCCTACTGCCCCCACCTCACCATCCTACTGCCCCCACCTCCCCACCCTACTGCCCCCATTCTACTGCCCCCACCTCCCCATCCTACTGCCCCCACCTCCCCATCCTACTGCCCCCACCTCCCCATCCTACTTCCCCCATTCTACTGCCCCCCACCCCCATCCTACTGCCCCCACCTCCCCACCCTACTGCCCCCAACTCCCCATACTACTGCCCCCCCACCTCCCCCATCCTACCTCTCCTACAGGATGTCCTTTGGGTGGTGGACCATTCTTGATACACATGGGAAACTGTTGAGTGTGAAAAACCCAGCTGGGTTGTAGTTCTTGACACAAACCGGTGCACCTGGCACCTACTACCATACCCCGTTCAAAGGCACTTAAATACAGTATTTTATCTTGCCCATTCACCCTCTGAATGGCACACATACACAATCCGTATCTCAATTGTCTCAAGGCTTAAAAATCCTCCTTTAACCTGTCTCCTCCCCTTCATCTACATTGATTGAAGTGGATTTAACAATTGACATCAATAAGGGATCATAGCTTTCACCTGGATTCACCTGGTCAGTCTACGTCATGGAAAGAGCAGGTGTTCATAATGTTTTGTACACTCAGTGTATGTATAGCAGTCAAAGGCTACCATACCAGGGGAGAAAAAGAAGGAAAGAAAGTGGGGAGAGGAAAAGAGAGTAGATATTTTGATGGAACAGATACCAGTTTTTTATTTAAATCGCAGAAACTATTATGGGTATTTCTTTAGCTGTTTTGGTTATTGCCCTGCGTTAGATTTGATTTGATTTATTAGGATCCCCATTAGCCGACGCCAATGGCGACAGCTAGTCTTACTGGGGTCCGACACATAACGAAGAAGACATTACAGACAAAATACTTTACAGTTTACATACATTTAAAAACATTAACATGTAGTGTGTGTGAATGCCCTTGAATGGATAAAGTATTTGCTAACCAAACAGTTACAATTTCAAAGCCCTATCAACCAGCAAGAGAGAGAACGAACAACAACAGTCGGAAGAAATGTGGCGGCAGGTAGCTTAGTGGTTAAGAGCGTTGTGCCAGTAACCGAAAGGTCGCTGGTTCTAATCCCCGAGCCGACTAGGTGAAAAATCTGTCTGTGCCCTTGAGCAAGGCACTTAACCCTAATTGCTCCTGTAAGTCGCTCTGGATAAGAGCGTCTGCTAAATGACTAAAAAATAAAATTAAAATTAAATAAAATATCCCTGTCAGTAAGCATGTTTGCACCCACAGTTTTCATGCGAGTAAAGTCATAGCGTATCCAAAAAATCACGACAGCTGTAATGGAAACAGGACGTTTTAGTACAATTTTATAAACAATTTGTTCATTTGACATGGTGCGATCTTTTTGTGTCAGTAAAATGTAATATGCGAGAAATGGCGGTGGAAACGCCTTTATGTGCAAATACTGATAATAGTAACCATCATATCGAATCTAACTTGGACTCACACGATGATATGGTTTGTGGTCCTCCCTCTACGATTCGGGAATGCAGTTTATTAGGCTAAAGGTGAAGTAAGTTATGATGAACTTCACAGGGTGTTGAAAGTGCACGGTATGAGCTTCAATTTTAGAATATTCACATAAATCTGTCGCCAATTGAATGGAAACCTAGCTACAGACAGTCCGAGGCAATGACTACAGCACAGAAACACTAGCACACACAACCAACAGACATTTCTCTCTCTTTCTCTAATTTAATTCAATTCAATGGGGCTTCATTGGCATGGGAAACACATTGCCAAAGCAAGTGAAATAAACACATCTCTCTCTCTGGGAAAGCGCCATCATTTGAGTGTGTGGAATGTGTGTTTTACTGGGCTAGTAATACAGTGGGGAAAAAAAGTATTTAGTCAGCCACCAATTGTGCAAGTTCTCCCACTTAAAAAGATGAGAGAGGCCTGTAATTTTCATCATAGGTACATGTCAACTATGACAGACAAAATGAGAAAAAAAATTCCAGAAAATCACATTGTAGGATTTTTTATGAATTTATTTGCAAATTATGGTGGAAAATAAGTATTTGGTCAATAACAAAAGTTTCTCAATACTTTGTTATATACCCCTTGTTGGCAATGACACAGGTCAAACGTTTTCTGTAAGTCTTCACAAGGTTTTCACACACTGTTGCTGGTATTTTGGCCCATTCCTCCATGCAGATCTCCTCTAGAGCAGTGATGTTTTGGGGCTGTCGCTGGGCAACACGGACTTTCAACTCCCTCCAAAGATTTTCTATGGGGTTGAGATCTGGAGACTGGCTAGGCCACTCCAGGACCTTGAAATGCTTCTTACGAAGCCACTCCTTCGTTGCCCGGGAGGTGTGTTTGGGATCATTGTCATGCTAAAAGACCCAGCCACGTTTCATCTTCAATGCCCTTGCTGATGGAAGGAGGTTTTCACTCAAAATCTCACGATACATGGCCCCATTCATTCTTTCCTTTACACGGATCAGTCGTCCTGGTCCCTTTGCAAAAAAACAGCCCCAAAGCATGAAGTTTCCACCCCCATGCTTCACAGTAGGTATGGTGTTCTTTGGATGCAACTCAGCATTCTTTGTCCTCCAAACACGATGAGTTGAGTTTTTACCAAAAAGTTATATTTTGGTTTCATCTGACAATATGACATTCTCCCAATCCTCTTCTGGATCATCCAAATGCACTCTAGCAAACTTCAGACGGGCCTGGACATGTACTGGCTTAAGCAGGGGGACACGTCTGGCAATGCAGGATTTGAGTCCCTGGCGGAGTAGTGTGTTACTGATGGTAGGCTTTGTTACTTTGGTCCCATCTCTCTGCAGGTCATTCACTAGGTCCCCCCGTGTGGTTCTGGGATTTTTGCTCACCGTTCTTGTGATCATTTTGACCCCACGGGGTGAGATCTTGCGTGGAGCCCCAGATCGAGGGAGATTATCAGTGGTCTTGTATGTCTTCCATTTCCTAATAATTGCTCCCACAGTTGATTTCTTCAAACCAAGCTGCTTACCTATTGCAGATTCAGTCTTCCCAGCCTGGTGCAGGTCTACAATTTTGTTTCTGGTGTCCTTTGACAGCTCTTTGGTCTTGACCATAGTGGAGTTTGGAGTGTGACTGTTTGAGGTTGTGGACAGGTGTCTTTTATACTGATAACAAGTTCAAACAGGTGCCGTTAATACAGGTAACGAGTGGAGGACAGAGGAGCCTCTTAAAGAAGAAGTTACAGGTCTGTGAGAGCCAGAAATCTTGCTTGTTTGTAGGTGACCAAATACTTATTTTCCACCATAATTTGCAAATAAATTCATTAAAAATCCTACAATGTGATTTTCTGGAAAAAAAATTCATAGTTGATGTGTACCTATGATGAAAATGACAGGCCTCTCTCATCTTTTTAAGTGGGAGAACTTGCACAATTGGTGGCTGACTAAATACTTTTTTTCCCCACTGTATATGTATCTGCTATCTGGGAGTATCTGCTATCTGGGGCCGTGCGTGTGTGTGTGTGTGTGTGTGCGTGTGTGTGTGCGTGTGCGTGTGTGTGTGCGTGTGTGTGTGCGTGTGTGTGTGCGTGTGTGTGTGTGTGTGTGTGTGTGTGTGTGCACAAAGCAAACTTTTCCCTTCTTTAGTTTTCTCTTGGAGCAGGGAGACTGGGAGAGTGCTTTCACTCAGGTCCTCTGAGTCACATGGCTAAGGACCATGGAGGAAATCTCAACATCTTTGGTCACACACCACACACACACACACAATACCACACTCTTGCCTGCTGCAGGGTTAATGATGTACCGTAAA
>NW_028165622.1:0-14829 GCF_964263955.1 Coregonus lavaretus | reverse complement strand
GGGTAAAAAAACATAAAGTCAAAAATACAACAGAAAATCTATATACAGTGTGTGCAAATGTAGCAAGTTATGGAGGTAAGGCAATAAATAGGCCGTACTGCAAAATAGTTTCGTATTAACACTGGAATGATAGATGTGCAAAAGATGATGTGCAAATAGAGATACTGGGGTGCAAATTAACAAAATAAATAACAATATGGGGATGAGGTAGTTGGGTGGGCTAATGACAGATGGGCTGTGTACAGGTGCAGTGATCGGTAAGCTGCTCTGACAACTGATGCTTAAAGTTAGTGAGGGAGATAAGAGTCTCCAGCTTCAGAGATTTTTGCAGTTCCTTCCAGTCATTGGCAGCAGAGAACTGGAAGGAATGGCGGCCAAAGGAGGTGTTGGCTTTGGGGATGACCAGTGAGATATACCTGTTGGAGCGCAGACTACGGGTAGGTGTTGCTATGGTGACCAGTGAGCTAAGATAAGACGGGGATTTGCCTAGCAGTGATTTATAGATGAATTGGAGCCAGTGGGTTTGGTGACGAATATGTAGTGAGGACCAGCCAACAAGAGCGTACAGGTCACAATGGTGGGTAGTATATGGGGCTTGGTGACAAAACTGATGGCACTGTGATAGACTACATCCAATTTGCTGAGTAGAGTGTTGGAGGCTATTTTGTAAATGACATCGCCGAAGTCAATGAGTGGTAGGATAGTCAGTTTTACGAGGGCATGTTTGGCAGCATGAGTGAAGGAGGCTTTGTTGCGAAATAGGAAGCCGATTCTAGATCTAACTTTTGATTGGAGATGCTTAATGTGAGTCTGGAAGGAGAGTTTACAGTCTAACCAGACACCTAGGTATTTGTAGTTGTCCACATACTCTAGGTCAGACCCGCCGAGAGTAGTGATTCTAGTCGGGTGGGCGGGTGCAAGCAGCGTTCGGTTAAAGAGAATGCATTTAGTTTTACTAGTGTTTAAGAGCAGTTGGAGGCTACGGAAGGAGTGTTGTATGGCATTGAAGCTCGTTTGGAGGTTTGTTAACACAGTGTCCAATGAAGGGCCAGATGTATACAAAATGGTGTCGTCCGCATAGAGGTGGATCCGAGCGTCACCAGCAGCAATAGCGACATCATTGATATACACAGAGAATAGAGTCGGCCCGAGAATTGAACCCTGTGGCACCCCCATAGAGACTGCCAGAGGTCCAGACAACAGGCCCTCCGATGTGACACATTGAACTCTATCTGAGAAGTAGTTGGTGAACCAGGCGAGGCAGTCATTTGAGAAACCAGAGCTGGTGGCCGGGGAAGTGGTAGCCAGGTGGAAAGCATGGCCAGCCGTAGCAAAATGCTTGTTGAAATTCTCGATTATTGTAGATTTATCGGTGGTGACAGTGTTTCCTAGCCTCAGTGCAGTGGGCAATTGGGAGGAGGTGCTCTTATTCTCCATGGACTTTACAGTGTCTCAAAACTTTTTGGAGTTAGTGCTACAGGATGCACATTTCTGTTTGAAAAAGCTAGCCTTTGCTTTTCTAAATGATTGTGTACATTGGTTCCTGACTTCCCTGAAAAGTTGCATATCGCGGGGGCTGTTCGATGCTAATGCAGTACGCCACAGGATGTTTTTGTGCTGGTCAAGGGCAGTCAAGTCTGAGGAGAACCAGGGGCTATATCTGTTCTTACTTCTGAATTTTTTGAATGGGGCATGCTTATTTAAGATTGATAGGAAAGCACTTTTAAAGAACAAACAGGCATCCTCTACTGACGGAATGAGGTCAATATCCATCCAGGATACCCGGGCCAGGTCAATTAGAAAGGCCTGCTCGCTAAAGTGTTTTAGGGAACGTTTGACAGTGATGAGGGGTGGTCATTTGACCGCGGACCCATTACGGACGCAGGCAATAAGGCAGTGATCGCTGAGATCCTGGTTGAAGACAGCGGAGGTGTATTTAGAGGGTACATTTGTCAGGATGATATCTATGAGGGTGCCCATGTTTACAGATTTAGGGTTGTACCTGGTAGGTTCGTTGATCATTTGTGTGAAATTGAGGGCATCTAGTTTAGATTGTAGGTTGGCCGGTGTGTTAAACATATCCCAGTTTAGGTCACCAAGCAGTACAAATTCTGAGGATAGATGTGGAACAATCAGTTCACATATGGTGTCCAGGGCACAGCTCGGGGCTGAGGGGGGTCTGTAGCAAGCGACAACAGTGAGAGACTTATTCCTGGAAAGGTGGATTTTTAGAAGTAGAAGCTCAAACTGTTTGGGCACAGACCTGGATAGTACGATAGAGCTCTGCAGGCTATCTCTACAGTACATTGCAACCCTACCCCCTTTGGCAGTTCTATCGAGACGGAAAATGTTGTAGTTGGGGATGGACATTTCTGAATTTTTGGTGGCCTTCCTAAGCCAGGATTCAGACACTGCTAGAACATCAGGGTTGGCGGAGTGTGCTAACGCAGTGAATAACTCAAACTTAGGAAGGAGGCTTCTGATATTTACGTGCAGAAAACCAAGACTTTTACGGTTACAGAAGTCAACAAATGATAGCTCCTGGGGAGTAGGAGTGATACTGGGGGCTGCAGGGCCTGGGTTAGCCTCTACATCACCAGAGGAACAGAGGAGGACTAGAATAAGGATACGACTAAAGGCTTTAAGAACTGGTCTTCTAGTGCGTTGGGTACATAGAATAAAGGGGGCAGTTCTCCGGGCGTTGTAGAAAAGATTCAGGGCATTATGTACAGAAAAGGATATGGAAGGATATGAGTACAGTTCAGGTAACCCTAAGCGTTGGGTAACAATGAAAGAGATAGCGTCACTGGAGGCACCGATTGAGCCGGTCTCGGCGTGTATGGGGGGTGGAACAAAGGAACTATTTGAGGCAGTTTGAGAGGGACTAGGGGTTCTACAGTGAAATTGTATAATAAGAACTAACCCAAACAGCAATAGGCAAGGCATAATTGACATGGGAGAGAGGCATAAAGCAGTCACAGGTGTTATTAGAGAGAGCTAAGACAACAACTGGAAATAGCGATAACGTTTGGGCTAAGGCTAAACAGAATAAACAGGACAGGGTACCGTGTAAAGGAACAGTCCAGCAGGCATCAGCTGTGCAGCTGAGTGATCATAAGGTCCAGTGAACAGCAATATGTGAGTCCGAGAGCAGTTCAAATTGGTGCTTCAGCACAGCTAGCAGGGAGCACAGTTGTAGTTTGCGTGTGCTAGCGGGCCGGGGCTGGCAGATGGATCTTCGTGGTCGTCGCAACGGGAAGCCTGTTGAAACCACATCAGACTATTTCGTCGGCAGACCAGTCGTGTTGGATCGGCGGGGCTCAGTGTCAACACTAGGAGGTCCCGTCCGGTTGACAGAGAGGTAGATAGCCGGGAGATGGGCCTGCGGCTAGCTCAAGGCTAACTGGTGCTTGCTATAGGGCAATGGTAATCAGCCAACAACAGGTTGCAGCTAGCTAGCTGGTTGCGATGATCCGGCGCTAGGGTCCAGTGATTCCGGCAGAAAGTCCAATAAGCTCTGGGTCGATAGCACGCTGGGTCGATAGCACGCTGTGCAGACTGGCCGACGAATTGTCCAGGCTAGAGCTAGAGCTGGCTGGTGGATAGTGTAGGCCACGGACAGTGGTGAAGACGCTAACGGTGACTAATAGTAAGTAGCCATTCAGTTGCAGCTACACTATTTTCAGCTTACGGTTCTTGATGAAAGTTATAAAGAAATAATAGAATCCTTTCCACGTTGGGTGAGGCGGGTTGCAGGAAAGTATATTTAGTTAAAGAATGAAAAGTAAAAATTGAGAAATATATACAAAATAGACAAAAAAACAAGAAACGGGATATTTACACAGGGACAATGAATAAAAGCGATCGCACTGCTACGCCATCTTGAAAAAAAAAAAAAAAAAAAAACTTTGCTAGCTAGCCAATGTTGGTTTAAACAGACACATGTGTAGATTAAATTGTAAACCGAATGTGAGAAGCCTGCAGGTCTCCTACCGAAATGTATGCAGATAAAAAACGGTTAGAGAAAAAACAAATCCAAACACCCGATTTCAGTCCTCTCGACCTAACAAAAATACCCTTTACAGAGCCAACCAGTGACCGGTTTTCGGAAGTGGACAGCAGCGTCACACATTTGTTGAATAAAATTATATTAGAATTTTGATATTTTGGAAAGTTGGTCCTAATGTTGCCCTTTTGACTCCAATGCTACATAATATAATATTCCATTTAGCAGACGCTTTTATCCAAAGCGACTTACAGTCATGTGTGCATATATTTTTACGTATGGGTGGTCCCGGGGATCGAACCCACTACCCTGGCGTTACAAGCGCCGTGCTCTACCAATTGAGCTACAGAGGACCACAGAGGACTACATTGCAGTTATTCAACGTCCATTTTGATTAACTGAGGACGATGATTTGGTGAAGTGTGAAAGGGTTTTGGAAAACCTTGAACACTCAAATTAATAGTCATCCAAAATAACTTTACAAACACAAAATATACACTTTATGTTAGCTTTGAAAGTGAGGATTATTAACAGTTGGAGAGAGTTTCGGGACTTTTGTACACATTGGGCATGGTGTGTTACATAGTATGCATGAGAACCCAAGCCCTATAGGACTTGTGTGAATGAGAGCAAATACATAGCTATCTGCACTCAGGCTTGTCTAAAGGCTGTGTAGGCAGGTTATAGAGATCCATGCCAATAAAGGAATTAGAAATATATAATCTATACATTTTAGTCATTTAGCAGACGCTCTTATCCAGAGCGACTTACAGTTAGTGCATACATTATTATTTTTCAAACCCCCCGCGGGAATCGAACCCACAACCCTGGCGTTGCACTCTCCACTATAGAGATCTATAGTTTACGTGTATGATTTAAGTGTTCTATTTAATTATGTGTTATATAGATAACCTCTGCTCCTCTCTCCTTCTCTCCAGACTCCCTGCAGTTCTCTGTCTCTAAAGAGGAGGTTCTCCCTGAGCAGCAGCACTGTAAGCAGGAGTGGAGCCCCAGTCTGGGGCAGGAGGACCCAGAGCCCACACAGATTAAAGGGGAACAGGAGGAACTCAGGACCAGTCAGGAGGAAGAGCAGCTTCAAGGGCTGGAGGCTGATGTCATAGAGTTCAAATTTACTCCTTCCTCTGTGAAAAGTGCATGTGATCAGGAGGACCCACTTCGGTCATTGACTCTTCCCCAAACCCAGACTGTGGAGAACAGAGAGAGTGACTAAACCAGTGGATCTCAAACCTTTTGGCACTGTGACCCCCCTAAAGGGTCTTGACATTCCTTGTGACCCTCCAGATAATCAAAACAATGCCTCCAGCCACAGCTCAGCCATAAGCAGAGACCCAGTAGGACTTGACAGCTGCCCACCATTGGATCCCAACCCACCATTGGATCCCAGCCCATTATTTGATCCCAGCACATCATTGCAGAAACACTGTTCCAAACCCAGCATCACGTCTAGAAAAAATTGATTCCTCACCGTTCTCATGATCATTGCAACTCCACGAGGTGAGATCTTGCATGGAGCCCCAGGCCAAGGGAGATTGACAGTTCTTTTGTGTTTCTTCCATTTGCGAATAATCGCACCAACTGTTGTCACCTTCTCACCAAGCTGCTTGGCGATGGTCTTGTAGCCCATTCCAGCCTTGTGTAGGTCTACAATCTTGTCCCTGACATCCTTGGAGAGCTCTTTGTTGCGAAATAGGAAGCCGATTCTAGATCTAACTTTTGATTGGAGATGCTTAATGTGAGTCTGGAAGGAGAGTTTACAGTCTAACCAGACACCTAGGTATTTGTAGTTGTCCACATACTCTAGGTCAGACCCGCCGAGAGTAGTGATTCTAGTCGGGTGGGCGGGTGCAAGCAGCGTTCGGTTAAAGAGAATGCATTTAGTTTTACTAGTGTTTAAGAGCAGTTGGAGGCTACGGAAGGAGTGTTGTATGGCATTGAAGCTCGTTTGGAGGTTTGTTAACACAGTGTCCAATGAAGGGCCAGATGTATACAAAATGGTGTCGTCCGCATAGAGGTGGATCCGAGCGTCACCAGCAGCAAGAGCGACATCATTGATATACACAGAGAATAGAGTCGGCCTGAGAATTGAACCCTGTGGCACCCCCATAGAGACTGCCAGAGGTCCAGACAACAGGCCCTCCGATTTGACACATTGAACTCTATCTAAGAAGTAATTGGTGAACCAGGCGAGGAAGTCATTTGAGAAACCAGAGCTGGTGGCCGGGGAAGTGGTAGCCAGGTGGAAAGCATGGCCAGCCGTAGCAAAATGCTTGTTGAAATTCTCGATTATTGTAGATTTATCGGTGGTGACAGTGTTTCCTAGCCTCAGTGCAGTGGGCAATTGGGAGGAGGTGCTCTTATTCTCCATGGACTTTACAGTGTCTCAAAACTTTTTGGAGTTAGTGCTACAGGATGCACATTTCTGTTTGAAAAAGCTAGCCTTTGCTTTTCTAAATGATTGTGTACATTGGTTCCTGACTTCCCTGAAAAGTTGCATATCGCGGGGGCTGTTCGATGCTAATGCAGTACGCCACAGGATGTTTTTGTGCTGGTCAAGGGCAGTCAAGTCTGAGGAGAACCAGGGGCTATATCTGTTCTTAGTTCTGAATTTTTTGAATGGGGCATGCTTATTTAAGAGTGATAGGAAAGCACTTTTAAAGAACAAACAGGCATCCTCTACTAACGGAATGAGGTCAATATCCATCCAGGATACCCAGGCCAGGTCAATTAGAAAGGCCTGCTCGCTAAAGTGTTTTAGGGAACGTTTGACAGTGATGAGGGGTGGTCATTTGACCGCGGACCCATTACGGACGCAGGCAATAAGGCAGTGATCGCTGAGATCCTGGTTGAAGACAGCGGAGGTGTATTTAGAGGGTAAATTTGTCAGGATGATATCTATGAGGGTGCCCATGTTTACAGATTTAGGGTTGTACCTGGTAGGTTCGTTGATCATTTGTGTGAAATTGAGGGCATCTAGTTTAGATTGTAGGTTGGCCGGTGTGTTAAACATATCCCAGTTTAGGTCACCAAGCAGTACAAATTCTGAGGATAGATGTGGAACAATCAGTTCACATATGGTGTCCAGGGCACAGCTCGGGGCTGAGGGGGGTCTGTAGCAAGCGACAACAGTGAGAGACTTATTCCTGGAAAGGTGGATTTTTAGAAGTAGAAGCTCAAACTGTTTGGGCACAGACCTGGATAGTACGATAGAGCTCTGCAGGCTATCTCTACAGTACATTGCAACCCTACCCCCTTTGGCAGTTCTATCGAGACGGAAAATGTTGTAGTTGGGGATGGACATTTCTGAATTTTTGGTGGCCTTCCTAAGCCAGGATTCAGACACTGCTAGAACATCAGGGTTGGCGGAGTGTGCTAACGCAGTGAATAACTCAAACTTAGGAAGGAGGCTTCTGATATTTACGTGCAGAAAACCAAGACTTTTACGGTTACAGAAGTCAACAAATGATAGCTCCTGGGGAGTAGGAGTGATACTGGGGGCTGCAGGGCCTGGGTTAGCCTCTACATCACCAGAGGAACAGAGGAGGACTAGAATAAGGATACGACTAAAGGCTTTAAGAACTGGTCTTCTAGTGCGTTGGGTACATAGAATAAAGGGGGCAGTTCTCCGGGCGTTGTAGAAAAGATTCAGGGCATTATGTACAGAAAAGGATATGGAAGGATATGAGTACAGTTCAGGTAACCCTAAGCGTTGGGTAACAATGAAAGAGATAGCGTCACTGGAGGCACCGATTGAGCCGGTCTCGGCGTGTATGGGGGGTGGAACAAAGGAACTATTTGAGGCAGTTTGAGAGGGACTAGGGGTTCTACAGTGAAATTGTATAATAAGAACTAACCCAAACAGCAATAGGCAAGGCATAATTGACATGGGAGAGAGGCATAAAGCAGTCACAGGTGTTATTAGAGAGAGCGAAGACAACAACTGGAAATAGCGATAACGTTTGGGCTAAGGCTAAACAGAATAAACAGGACAGGGTACCGTGTAAAGGAACAGTCCAGCAGGCATCAGCTGTGCAGCTGAGTGATCATAAGGTCCAGTGAACAGCAATATGTGAGTCCGAGAGCAGTTCAAATTGGTGCTTCAGCACAGCTAGCAGGGAGCACAGTTGTAGTTTGCGTGTGCTAGCGGGCCGGGGCTGGCAGATGGATCTTCGTGGTCGTCGCAACGGGAAGCCTGTTGAAACCACATCAGACTATTTCGTCGGCAGACCAGTCGTGTTGGATCGGCGGGGCTCAGTGTCAACACTAGGAGGTCCCGTCCGGTTGACAGAGAGGTAGATAGCCGGGAGATGGGCCTGCGGCTAGCTCAAGGCTAACTGGTGCTTGCTATAGGGCAATGGTAATCAGCCAACAACAGGTTGCAGCTAGCTAGCTGTTTGCGATGATCCGGCGCTAGGGTCCAGTGATTCCGGCAGAAAGTCCAATAAGCTCTGGGTCGATAGCACGCTGGGTCGATAGCACGCTGTGCAGACTGGCCGACGAATTGTCCAGGCTAGAGCTAGAGCTGGCTGGTGGATAGTGTAGGCCACGGACAGTGGTGAAGACGCTAACGGTGACTAATAGTAAGTAGCCATTCAGTTGCAGCTACACTATTTTCAGCTTACGGTTCTTGATGAAAGTTATAAAGAAATAATAGAATCCTTTCCACGTTGGGTGAGGCGGGTTGCAGGAAAGTATATTTAGTTAAAGAATGAAAAGTAAAAATTGAGAAATATATACAAAATAGACAAAAAAACAAGAAACGGGATATTTACACAGGGACAATGAATAAAAGCGACCGCACTGCTACGCCATCTTGAAAAAAAAAAAAAAAAAAAAACTTTGCTAGCTAGCCAATGTTGGTTTAAACAGACACATGTGTAGATTAAATTGTAAACCGAATGTGAGAAGCATGCAGGTCTCCTACCGAAATGTATGCAGATAAAAAACGGTTAGAGAAAAAACAAATCCAAACACCCGATTTCAGTCCTCTCGACCTAACAAAAATACCCTTTACAGAGCCAACCAGTGACCGGTTTTCGGAAGTGGACAGCAGCGTCACACATTTGTTGAATAAAATTATATTAGAATTTTGATATTTTGGAAAGTTGGTCCTAATGTTGCCCTTTTGACTCCAATGCTACATAATATAATATTCCATTTAGCAGACGCTTTTATCCAAAGCGACTTACAGTCATGTGTGCATATATTTTTACGTATGGGTGGTCCCGGGGTTCGAACCCACTACCCTGGCGTTACAAGCGCCGTGCTCTACCAATTGAGCTACAGAGGACCACAGAGGACTACATTGCAGTTATTCAACGTCCATTTTGATTAACTGAGGACGATGATTTGGTGAAGTGTGAAACGGTTTTGGAAAACCTTGAACACTCAAATTAATAGTCATCCAAAATAACTTTACAAACACAAAATATACACTTTATGTTAGCTTTGAAAGTGAGGATTATTAACAGTTGGAGAGAGTTTCGGGACTTTTGTACACATTGGGCATGGTGTGTTACATAGTATGCATGAGAACCCAAGCCCTATAGGACTTGTGTGAATGAGAGCAAATACATAGCTATCTGCACTCAGGCATGTCTAAAGGCTGTGTAGGCAGGTTATAGAGATCCATGCCAATAAAGGAATTAGAAATATAATCTATACATTTTAGTCATTTAGCAGACGCTCTTATCCAGAGCGACTTACAGTTAGTGCATACATTATTATTTTTCAAACCCCCCGCGGGAATCGAACCCACAACCCTGGCGTTGCACTCTCCACTATAGAGATCTATAGTTTACGTGTATGATTTAAGTGTTCTATTTAATTATGTGTTATATAGATAACCTCTGCTCCTCCTCTCCTTCTCTCCAGACTCCCTGCAGTTCTCTCCCACTGTCTCTGAAGAGGAGGTTCTCCCTGAGCAGCAGCACTGTGAGCAGGAGTGGAGCCCCAGTCTGGGGCAGGAGGACCCAGAGCCCACACAGATTAAAGGGGAACCGGAGGAACTCAGGACCAGTCAGGAGGAAGAGCAGCTTCAAGGGCTCTTTGATACCAAAGACTCCATATTCACTCCTTCCTGTGTGAAAAGTGAATGGGATCAGGAAGCCATGCTAGCTGAATACCCAACACTCAGTCGACTGAAAATGTCGAAACTACAGTCATTTCGTGTGTTTTTAAATGAGCGTTTAATGGCGTCTGCTGTTGTGGATATTTTCGGGGCAGTTGAGAAAACGGTAGTGGAGTACCAGGAGGAGAATGATCGGCTACAGAAACTGCTGCGGATCACACCAGAGATAAAACTGTGTAGAATAGGTTTGTATGTACAGTGAGGGAAAAAAGTATTTGATCCCCTGCTGATTTTGTACGTTTGCCCACTGACAAAGACATGATAAGTCTATAATTTTAATGGTAGGTTTATTTAAACAGTGAGAGACAGAATAACAAAAACATCCAGAAAAACGCATGTCAAAAATGTTATAAATTGATTTTTATGAGGGAAATAAGTATTTGACCCCTCTGCAAAACATGACTTAGTACTTGGTGGCAAAACCCTTGTTGGCAATCACAGAGGTTACACTTTTCTTGTAGTTGGCCACCAGGTTTGCACACATCTCAGGAGGGATTTTGTTCCACTCCTCTTTGCAGATCTCCAAGTCATTAAGGTTTTGAGGCTGACGTTTGGCAACTCGAACCTTCAGCTCCCTCCACAGATTTTCTATGGGATTAAGGTCTGGAGACTGGCTAGGCCACTCCAGGACCTTAATGTGCCTCTTCTTGAGCCACTCCTTTGTTGCCTTGGCCGTGTGTTTTGGGTCATTGTCATGCTGGAATACCCATCCACGACCCATTTTCAATGCCCTGGTTGAGGGAAGGAGGTTCTCACCCAAGATTTGACGGTACATGGCCCCGTCCATCGTCCCTTTGATGCGGTGAAGTTGTCCTGTCCCCTTAGCAGAAAAACACCCCCAAAGCATAATGTTTCCACCTCCATGTTTGACAGTGGGGATGGTGTTCTTGGGGTCATAGGCAGCATTCCTCCTCCTCCAAACACGGCGATTTCAGTTGATGCCAAAGAGCTTGATTTTGGTCTCATCTGACCACAACACTTTCACCCAGTTCTCCTCTGAATCATTCAGATGTTCATTGGCAAACTTCAGACGGGCCTGTATATGTGCTTTCTTGAGCAGGGGGACCTTGCGGGCGCTGCAGGATTTCAGTCCTTCACGGCGTAGTGTGTTACCAATTGTTTTCTTGGTGACTATGGTCCCAGCTGCCTTGAGATCATTGACAAGATCCTCCCGTGTAGTTCTGGGCTGATTCCTCACCGTTCTCATGATCATTGCAACCACACGAGGTGAGATCTTGCATGGAGCCCCAGGCCGAGGGAGATTGACAGTTATTTTGTGTTTCTTCCATTTGCGAATAATCGCACCAACTGTTGTCACCTTCTCACCAAGCTGCTTGGCAATGGTCTTGTAGCCCATTCCAGCCTTGTGTAGGTCTACAATCTTGTCCCTGACATCCTTGGAGAGCTCTTTGGTCTTGGCCATGGTGGAGAGTTTGGAATCTGATTGATTGATTGCTTCTGTGGACAGGTGTCTTTTATACAGGTAACACGCTGAGATTAGGAGCACTCCCTTTAAGAGTGTGCTCCTAATCTCAGCTCGTTACCTGTATAAAAGACACCTGGGAGCCAGAAATCTTTCTGATTGAGAGGGGGTCAAATACTTATTTCCCTCATTAAAATACAAATCAATTTATAACATTTTTGACATGTGTTTTTCTGGATTTTTTTTGTTGTTATTCTGTCTCTCACTGTTCAAATAAACCTACCATTAAAATTATAGACTGATCATTTCTTTGTCAGTGGGCAAACATACAAAATCAGCAGGGGATCAAATACTTTTTTCCCTCACTGTATATCATAGAGGTCCATGCAGCAAATTGACATTTAAAATCAGAGATTTATAATTCACAAATATAGTTCAAGTGTTCTATTGGATTCTGCGGGTTAACCTCTGCTCCTCCTCTCCTTCTCTCCAGACTCCCTGCAGTTCTCTCTCTCTCTGAAGAGGAGTGTTACGTTCCCCAGTTTCTATGTTGTGGTTTGTGTATTTACATGTAGGTATTTCAGGAAATGGGTTCCTGAAATTCCCCAACAAGCAGCTGATTGGTTAAAAAAACATTGATGTTTGGAGAGCTGACCCCACGCCCTCGTCAGGACGCAGCTGTCTCCAATTTAACAACTCCTCCTGAAGCTATATAAGCCCCAGTTGCTCAGAAGGCAGGAAAAAAGGGGAACTAATTGCTGAGAGGTACAGCATGTTGGTTATATGCTAAGAGTTGGTATGTACTGTGTTGTTGCTCTGAGAACCAATTATAATGTTTTGTGTTAGTTTGTGGCTCAGAGTTTCTATAATGTCCTGAGTCGTATTGGATCTGCGGGGCTCCGTGTCAACACTAGCAGATCCCGTCCGGTTGACAGAGAGGTAGATAGCCGGGAGATGGGCCTGGCTCGAGGCTAGCTCAAGGTTAACTGGTGCTTGCTAAGGGGCAATGGTAATTAGCCACCGACAACAGCCATTCGGTTGCAGCTAGCTAGTTGCGATGATCCGGCGCTAGGGTCCAGTGATTCCGGCAGAAAGTCTGATATGCTCTGGGTCGATGGCACGCTGTGCAGACTGGCCGACAAATTGTCCAGGCTAGAGCTAGAGCTGGCTGGTGGGTAGTGCAGGCCACGGACAATGGTGAAGACGCTAACGGTGGCTAATAGCAAGTAGCCATTCGGTTGCAGCTAGACTAGTTTCATCTTAAGGTTCTTGATAAAAAGAAAATAAAGAAATAATAGAATCCTTTCCACGTTGGGTGAGGCGGGTTGCAGGAAAGTTATATTTAGTTAAAGAATGAAAAGTAAAAAAGTAAAATTGAGAAATGTATACAAAATAGACAAAAAACTAAAAAAACAGGCTATTTACACAAGGACACTACGGAAAACACGACCGCACTGCTACGCCATCTTGGTTACCGTGGTGATACGCTTTAATGTATGTGTCATGTCTTCATCTGCATTCGTTTAATCAGATATGGGTTCTTCTGTTCTTTCGTTCTTTCTCCCTCCCTTTTATCTTCTATCCCATCCCTCTCTCTCTCCCCCTCCCTCTCTCTCTCCCCCTCCCCCTCCCTCTCCCCCCTCCCCCTCTCTCTCTCCCCCTCCCCCTCTCTCCCCCTCCCTCTCTCCCCATCCTCTCTCTCTCCCCCTCCCTCTCTCCCTCTCTCCCCATCCCTCTCTCTCCCCCTCCCCTCTCTCTCTCCCCCTCCCTCTCTCTCTCCCCCTCCCCCTCTCTCCCCATCCCTCTCTCTCTCCCCCTCCCTCTCTCTCTCCCCCTCCCCCTCTCTCCCCCTCCCTCTCTCCCCCCCCCCCCCCCCCTCCCTCTCTCCTATAATGATGGCCTAATAAGCTTGTCATCTATGAAATGCTGAGAGAGGGAAAACACAAGCTGTTTCATTATAACACACACACACACATACATCACACACACACAGTCACACACAGTCACACACACACACTCTTGCGCAGCTAACCTTGTGAGGACATACAATTCAGTCCCATTCTAAATCCTATTTTCCCTAACCACTAACCCTAAACCTAACCAGTTGGTCAAAAAATGTTTTGGTTTACTATTCTTGTGGGGACTTTTGGTCCCCACAAGTATAGTTAAACACACACAGTCACACACACACACACACACACAGTCACACACACACAGTCACACACACACACACACACACACACTCACACACTCACTCACATGCATAGACGGATGCACGCATACACACTCACACACACACACACACACTTCTACCACTCCCTATATTCTGTAACTTGTCAACAAGACGAGTCTTGGTAAAAACTAGTTTTCAAGAGACTGCTGCTTCTGTTACTTCAGTTCCCAGTTCCTCTCTTCCCTCTCTCTCCTCTCTCTTCCCTTTCTCTCTCCTCTCTCTATCCGTTCTCTTCTCTCTCTTTCCTCTCTTCCCTCTCTCTTCCCTCTTTCTTCCCTCTCTTCCCTCTCTCTTCCCTCTCTCTTCCCTCTCTCTTCCCTCTCTCTTCCCGCTTTCTTCCCTCTCTCTTCCCTCTCTCTTCCCTCTCTCTTCCCTCTCTCTTCCCTCTCTTTTCCCTCTCTCTTCCCTCTCTCTTCCCTCTCTCGTCCCTCTCTCTTCCCCTCTCTCTTCCCTCTCTCTTCCCTCTCTTCCCTCACTCTTCCCTCACTCTTCCTTCTCTCTTCCCTCTCTTCCCTCTCTTCCCTCTCTCTTCCCTCTCTCTTCCTTCTCTCTTCCCTCTCTCTTCCTCTCACCCCTCTCTCTTCCCTCTCTCTTCCTCTCACCCCTCTCTCTTCCCTCTCTTCCCTCTCTCTTCCCTCTCCTCCCTCTCTTCCCTCTCTTCTCTCTCTTCCCTCTCTCTTCCCTCTCTCTTCCCTCTCCTCCCTCTCTTCCCTCTCTCTTCCGTCTCTCTTCTTTCTCTCTTCCCTCTCTCTTCCCTCTCTCTTCCTCTCTCTCCATTCTCTTCTCTCTCTTTCCTCTCTCCCCTCTCTCCTTAGCTCCAGACATGCCCTTCTCTCTCTCTATCTATCTCTCTCTCATCTCTCATCTTCTCCCTGACTCCTCCTTGACTTTAACTCTAACTCGTGCATGTGTGTGTGTGTATATGTGTGTGAGAGATTTGTCAGATTTGTCAGTGGTTTGTGCTACACTGCCTTAAGGAGTGGGAGATGGAGGAAGAGAGGAAGAGACAGAGACGAGGG
>NW_028165623.1:67500-72201 GCF_964263955.1 Coregonus lavaretus | reverse complement strand
AGAGAGAGAGAGAGAGAGGGAGATAGAAAGAGAAAGACAGAGAGAGTGAGAGAAA
This sequence comes from Coregonus lavaretus, assembly GCF_964263955.1. NCBI lineage: Eukaryota > Metazoa > Chordata > Actinopteri > Salmoniformes > Salmonidae > Coregonus > Coregonus lavaretus. Next base: position 72,146 of record NW_028165623.1, on the reverse strand, counting down.
GACTGAGAGAGAGAGAGAGAGAGAGAGAAAAAGAGAAAAAGAGAAAGACTGAGAGAGAAAGGGCCCAATATTCTTCTGTACACACGTAAGCACAAACACACACACATACACACAACCGTGCTTGCACGTGCACATACAGTACCAGTCAAAACTTTGGACACACCTACTCATTCAAGGGTTTTTCTTTATTTTTTACAATTTTTTTTCTACATTGTAGAATAATAGTGAAAACATCAAAACTATGAAATAACACATATGGAATTATGTAGTAACCTGTCACGATGTCCTCCGAGGCTGCCCCTCCTCCTTGTTCGGGCAGGTTTCGGCGTTCGTCGTCACCGGAGTACTAGCTACTGCCGATCTCATTCTCATCACTCCACTTGTCATGTCTTGTCAATCACACACACCTGATGCTCATTCCCCTAATTCGTATGTGTATAAGTGTTCCCTCTGTTCCCCTTGTCTTTGTGAGTGATTGTTTATTGTGAGAGCATGCTAGCTCGGTTGAGCTACTCAACATTGTATTTATACCAAGGTGGATGTTTCCCTTGAGCTTGTTCCTTTTGACGCTTGGGACGTTTGATATATATGAACGCATTAAACGCTGGACTTCGGTATTTTACCTCCTGCGCCTGACTCCTTCATTTCACCTCGTCACAGAATCACTCACCTGATATGGAGCCAGCAAGAGAAGACTGCATGCCTGGAGTTGTAGCAAGGGTTCGGGAGCATTCATCGATGCTAGCCAGCTTGGGAGAAGTGATGGATCGTTCTCCAGTTCAACGCCTGGAGAGAGGAGGACCCGATCTCTCGAGACCAGCTGGTCAACCGGATCCAGCTACCTACACCACAGCCCCTGAACGGATCCAGATATCCCGGCCACCGGCGTTTGATGGGACGACGGCACTATGTAAGGGATTTTTACTCCAGCTGGAGTTATACTTCTCCAGCATCAGACCGGCACCCCTGGAGTTGGAGAAGGTATCTGTCCTCGTATCCTGCCTTTGTGGGAAAGCCCTGGAGTGGGCCAACGCGGTGTGGAACGAGGGAGGTTCCGTGCTGGAGGACTACGGGGAGTTTGTTCGCCTCTTTCGGGCAGTTTTTGATCACCCGCCTGAGGGTCGAGAGGCGGGTGAACGACTGGTCCACTTAAGGCAGGGGATGAGGACCGCACAGGACTACGCACTGGAGTTCCGGACGCTGGCAGCGGGGTCTGGGTGGAACGAGCGGGCCCTAATTTACCATTTCCGGTGGCACTTAAGAGAGGACGTCCGACGGGAGATAGCCTGCCGGGATGCCATGCTATCATTCTCCCAACTGGTAGACATGGCCATCCGGCTGGACAAATCTGCTGGCAGCCAGAGGACGTCCTTGTAGGGGTCTGCCCATTCTCACTCCGGACAATCCTGACCCCGAGCAGATGGAGCTGAGAGGCGCCACCGGTCGAGAGAGCGCAGGAGGACAGCGACAGTGCCACTCTGGTGGCACGGAGGGACAATCCACTTCACGTCGCCGTCAACGTTCTTTTGGGTCTGGAGGCGGTAGGCAGGGTACTCACGCATCACCCGAGGTAACGAACACCCAAACGTGTTCAGAGCCCTTTGCGGCGCATAGTACTTTACCTATCTCCTTCCCCGATCACTTGGTAGGTTCCCAGTGTAAGGTGCTAGTCGATTCAGGTGCAGCTGGGAACTTCATGGACAGGGCATTTGCACGCCGTCACAGCATTTCACTGGTTCCCCTATCCATTCCACTCCCCATCAGAGCACTTGATAGTCAACCATTAGGGTCCGGGTTGGTTCAGGAGGTTACGGGTTCAGTCACCATGATTACGCAGGAGACGCATGTTGAGCAGATCAACTTTATGATTATTGAGTCTCCTGCTTACCCTGTAGGCTTGGGTATCCCGTGGTTAGCCCTTCACAACCCCAAGTTCTCATGGCCTCAGAGGGTTCTTACGGGGTGGTCTCGTGAGTGCCAGGGTAGGTGTCTAGGTGTTTCCGCTGGTGCAACTACGGTGGAAAGTTTTGTGCGATAAACCTTCGGGTAGACGCTGTACCTCCCAGGAATCATGTGTATCCCCTGTCACAGGCTGAAACGGAGGCTATGGAAACATACGTCACCGAGTCCCTGCGCCAGGGGTATATACGTCCCTCCACTTCACCTGCCTCCTCAAGCTTCTTCTTTGTGAAAAAGAAAGATGGTGGTTTACGCCCGTGCATTGATTATCGACCACTGAATAATGTGCCGGTACGATTCAGTTATCCTCTTCCCCTCATTCCTTCAGTGATTTAGTCAATGCATGGGGCCCGTTTTTTCACAAAATTAGACCTCAGGAGTGCCTACAACCTGGTGCGTATTTGGGAAGGGGATGAGTGGAAAACAGCATTCAGCACAACCTCGGGGCATTATGAATACCTGGTGATGCCCTACGGTTTGATGAATGCTCCATCCGTTTTCCAGTCTTTTGTGAATGAGGTGTTTCGGGACATGCTTGGTCGCGGTGTGGTGGTCTACATCGATGACATCTTGATGTATTCCGCTACGCGCGCCAAGCATGGGTCCCTGTTTCGCAAGGTACTGGTCCGACTGCTGGAGAATGATCTTTATGCCAAGGCAGAAAAGTGTGAGTTTTTCCAGCAGTCAATCTCCTTCCTCATATACCGCATTACTACCACAGGTGTGGAGATGGAGGGGGACCGCATTTCAGCCGTGCGTAATTGGCCGACTCCAACCACGGTAAAGGAGGTGCAGCGCTTCCTTGGCTTTGCCATCAACTATCGAAGGTTTATTCGAGGCTTTGGCAAGGTCGCAGCTCCCATTACCTCCTTGTTGAAGGGTGGGCCGTCCCGGTTCCGCTGGTCTGCTGAGGCAGATTTGGCCTTCAATAGATTGCGGGATCTGTTCACCTCAGCCCCGGTACTGGCTCACCCCGATCCACTGTTCGTGGTGGAGGTGAATGTGTCCGAGGTAGGGATAGGCGCTGTACTATCCCAACGTTCGGGCATGCCACCCAAGCTCCGCCCCTGTGCCTTCTTTTCTAAGAAGCTCAGCTCGGCGGAGCAGAACTACGGTATTGGTGATCGGGAGCTGCTGGCTGTTGTCCGAGCTTTGACGGTGTGGAGACATTGGCTCGAAGGGGCGAAACACCCTTTCCTCATCTGGACAGACCACCGTAACCTGGAGTACATTCGGGCAGCGAGGAGGCTGAATCCTCGCCAGGCCAGGTGGGTCCTCTTCTTCACCCGGTTTGATTTCACACTCTCATACATTCCGGGTACAAAGAATGTGAAGGCAGACGCACTGTCTCGGCTGTATGATACAGAGGAGAGGCCCAGAGACAAAACCCCCATACTCCCAGCCTCATGCATTGTGGCGCCTGTAGTATGGGCGATGGACGCAGATATAGCGTAGGCATTACGCACAGATCCATCTCCACTGCAGTGTCCAGCTGGGCTGCAGTACGTGCCTGCGCTTATCCGTGATCATTTGATCTACTGGGCACACACGTCACCCTCCTCTGGTCATCCAGGTATCGGTCATACAATGCGCTGCCTGACCGAGAAGTACTGGTGGCCTACCTTGGCTAAGGACGTGAGGGTGTATATGTCCTCCTGCTCAGTGTGCGCCCAGAGTAAGGCACCTAGGCATCTCCCAGCGGGTAAGCTACAACCTTTACCATTTCCACAACGACCATGATTTCCTCACTGATCTTCCCCCCTCACAAGGTAACACCACTATCCTGGTCGTGGTGGACCGCTTTTCAAAGTCATGCCGCCTCCTTCCTCTGCCCGGTCTCCCCACGGCCCTGCAGACTGCGGAGGCTCTGTTTACTCATGTCTTCCGGCACTACGGGGTACCAGAGGATATAGTGTCTGACCAGGGTCCCCAGTTCACGTCTAGAGTCTGGAAGGCGTTCATGGAACGTCTGGGGGTCTCGGTCAGCCTGACCTCTGGATTTCACCCCGAGAGTAATGGGCAGATGGAAAGGGTGAATCAGGATGTGGGTAGGTTCTTGCGGACCTACTGTCAGGACCGGCCGGGGGAGTGGTCGGTGTTCCTGCCATGGGCAGAATATGCTCAGAACTCTCTCCGCCACTCCTCCACTAACCTAACACCCTTCCAATGTGTTTTAGGTTACCAACCGGTTCTGGCACCGTGGCACCAGAGGCAGACCGAGGCTCCTGCAGTGGATGACTGGTTTCGGCGCGCAGAGGAGACTTTGGACGCTGCCCACGTTCGCCTCCAGCGCGCCGTGCGTCGTCAGAAGGCCAACGTTGACCGCCACCGCAGGGAGGCCCCGATGTTCGTACCGGGGGATCGGGTCTGGCTCTCGACCCGGATTCTGCCCCTCCGCCTGCCCTACCGGAAGCTGAGCCCGCGGTTTGTGGGGCCGTTTAAAGTCCTGAGGAGAATTAATGAGGTGACATACAGGTTGTTACTCCCCCCTGATTTCTGTATTAACCCCTCATTTCATGTGTCTCTCCTCAGGCCGGTGGTAGCAGGTCCGCTCCAGGAGTCTGAGGTGCGGGAGGTGCCTCTACCTCCTCTGGACATTGAGGGGGCCCCGGCGTACTCGGTCCGTTCCATCCTGGAATCGAGGCGTCGGGTAGGGGGCCTTCAGTATCTCGTGGAGTGGGAGGGGT